>NC_056726.1:662789822-662854954 GCF_019279795.1 Protopterus annectens | reverse complement strand
CCTGAGTGTTTCACAGGCCTGTCCGAGGCAGAAACACACAGGCATATCAGCTTTTCTGCTGTTACACATTGTGCAAATAGCTTTGGAAGGAGTTCCACAAGCATATCCTTATGTAGGAGTACAACACTGAAATACCAAAGGATATAGCCATGTACTGGCAGCAAACGACTGTAGCAATGCCATTGTATCAGTGCTGAAAAGACATGTGCGTTGCACAGACAGAGAATAACAGCCTAACGTCTGGCTACCATCTGGATAGGTCTACAGTTGGGAGCTATGCAGACAGACTACTTGCCTTGCTAAACTAACAGGTACACAGCAACCCTTTAAGTCCAGCAAGATAACATTCACACAATAATACACAATGCTCTCTGTATGTCTGCATCCCCACCCAAATGTACGATATACCTGTGTGTTCAGGGTCTACCAAGGATGTAGGTAGGCATACTCAGTACTGGAATTGTCCAGTTTTCTTGAGCATCCTGTGCTAATGTCAACAATAAAAAAATCACAAAATGTGCAGAAGTGAGTACATTAATATTCACAGTATAGCAGTTCACAAACAGTTCATGTGCCAAATGAATACATCTCAATAACTACTTTTGTATGGTAGTTAATTGTATAAGTAGAAAAGAAACTACATACTCCCATGTATCTTGTGTTAGCATTTGTAGGGGTGAGTACAATGCTACACAGACAACAGTGTACTGGAATTGGCAACATTCAGGTCTGAGTACAACATTAAAATCACTGGCTACACCCCTAGCTTCAGATATAAGATCTATACCAACCTTCTGACTTAAACAATGGTGGCCACAGCAAACAAGCATGGGCCCCACTTTGGAAAGTTGAAAGGGTTACGTCTACCTGACACAGCAATTTATAGCACTGGGTTGCTATGATAGTGAGTACTGCAATTACCACACAGCAGGCTGCATGCAATTACAAAATGGTGACCACCGATTGGTGCAGACGCCATCACATGCGCATGTGCAGATACCTATAAAAGCAGGCTGTACTTGCTGCCCACACATGCAATCATTCCATTGCAGATATTGAGAGAGAGACAGAGACAGAGACAGAGAGAGACACACACCCACCCACATCAACAGAAAAAAAAAAGCCAAAGACACAGGGGACGTAATACTACCAACACATACAAAGGAAAGGTATGTAAGAGATATGTATTTACTGGCATGTAGTAGATGTTTTTGAAGAGTACTCTACATACTTTGAAATATCCATATGTGGCAGCAGTACGTATCTATGCACAGATGCCCTGTATAACTACTGCCATGGACAAATCAGTGTGTAGCTGTGTGCAGTGGAACATAACTGTGACATAAGTAGCTCAGCAGTAAATGTCAAACATCTGATCCATGTTATCTGTGTTCTGTACAGTAGTGTGGACAATGGCTGTTTAGGGGAGTAGCGCATACAGCTATATAAACATGGATGTGACAGAGTAACACATGCATGATAGTCATATTAACATGTAGCTTAGCATTGGCAACTGCTGTACCAGGCTAGTATGGTAATCTGGCATTTGCAGCTATATATACACCCTCTAATATTACTGTGTGCTCACATGTGACACCTGTTCATGTTGCAGCAAGGCCGAAAAGGACAGCCGTGAGGTCCAGGGACTTACAACAGTGTGGACCTTGTATGTGTATGGCACACACATACGGAGAGATATATCTGTGTCAGATATATTAGCATCTGTACATGTGCATAGAGCATGGGACATACTGAAACTGTTTGTGAAGGGTGGTCATATATATGTTGGTGAAGGTTGTTATGTGCATATTTGTATGTAGGTTGTAGTGTGTGGCAAACAAGACAGCATACAGTGCTGGTATATGACATGTGGTGGTTAAACGCTGTGGATGTGATTTGTTATGTTTGCAGTGTTGCAGCCAGTGAGGCCTGCTAAAGCCACATGGGCTGAGAACACCTTCAATGCATTTCGCACAAGACTGTGCAATATTACTACATAAATGTATACCTCACATCCTTCTTATAATTGATATTCCCACCATGAAAGTTGGACTGTATATGTGCCTATATGTATATCTATATGTACACCAATGGATAAGTATGTGCATGTATATATATATATATATATATATATATATATATATATATATATATATATATATGTATATACAGAGAGAGAGAGAGAGAGAAAGAGTCTTATTTACTACGACAGATTCCTGGTGACAAAGCCATGGCCTCAAGCTCAATGTTGAAAATGCATTGGCATCCCTTCTGGTAAAAACTCTGTACCCATGAACTACCACATAGGTGATAGTCGACTTAACACTGAAAGTGTGATAAGAGACCATGGGACACAGGTGGACAGTAGTCTCCCCTTTGATAATCACAGTGCCACACTAGTCATGTAATCTGTCTACGTGGCACACCTCATCACAAATGGTGTGTCATCCAGGGAAAAAGAGGTCAGTGTTCCCCTCTACTCATCACTCACAAAACCCATTATAGAGTACAATGCCGCTTCTGGTATGTACCTCACAAGACATCTACAGCAACTGAAAAGGCCACAGACATACCTCACAAAGAGTATTACTGGCCTCAAACAGATGCCCTATGCAGACCGTCTCACAAAACCACAGCTAGACTGTGTCACATACCGCCTACCCAGAGGTGACCTCTGCCTAACGTACAAAGCTATGTCAAACCCAGAGCTGTTGGACATGCTCCACGTAGACAGATCCCAGTCCCTATGAGCTACACGCTCTAGTGACCTAAACCTTGTCATCTCAATAAACAGAACATGCTGGAGGGATAGATTCCTATCTCAGAGACATCCCATACTCTGGAACAAACTACCTATCAATAGCAAACAAAGCTCCTCAGTAGCACTCATCATGAATAATCTTGATGATTGGATGGGAGATAGGAAATATACCCCGGGAATCATCTCTGTGGCTCTGTTTGACAGGGGCACATGAAATTGAATTACTTGGGTGTCAAAGGCCAGGGTACCGTCTGGTTAGGCTTCTATAGGGCCTAGGGTCAATAGCCTATTACCTATCTATGAACCAATATACACCCACATGTACTTGTTGCAATAATTGCTATGTGAGGTTGACTGAGTGTGATGGTGAATGTGTTGGTGAATGTGTCACAGTTGTGTATATGTGGGATAGCTTAGTGGGAAACTGTTTCTGTCATGGTATTTTGTTTCCTAGCTCTGATCCCAGCAAAAGATGTGTATGCTATTGCTAGGCAGAAAAAGCAGTATGGTATACGGTCTGACGTAGTTCCTTGGTTTTAACTGGGGTGTGCCATTGGAGGCTAAAGCAGTACATGTATGCTTATTGATTGGTACTGCTGGTGAATCCAAATCCTGTATAAACTGTAGTACTACCTGAAGCTGTAGGCATAAACAGCACAGTATGGTGTGTGTCCACATTGCTTGGAACCACTGTTTTGTGTGTTCCCTGTAGTCCTCACAGATTACATACCTCAGGCATAAGGTTTTGTAAGTGCTGATACACAGTACTGCATGGTAGACATGTAAAGCTCATCTGGGTTGCCATACCTCTGTGTCCTGTATGTATGTCTGATGTGTGTGTGGGTATGCCTGTAACATTCCCTCAGTCATATGTGTGCTACAGGATATAAGTGCATATCTAGAAACATGTATAGTCTAGTACAGCAGTGTGCCACCTGTATTCATGAATGTGTACATATTTTAGGCAGGGTTTTGCCATCAACAACTAGTGTGGTATACTGGTAATACTGTAACTGGACTTTACAATCATTGCAATGGATGACATATTTCTTTATGCATTAGCTTGACATATACCTCCTGTGGCTAGGTGGTGCATTGTGTTGCATACAGTGTGCCATGTACTGTTGTATAGTCTTACATAGTGGTTTCACTTTGTTGCTGTGCAGAACATGGTTTAATATATAGAGCATGCCAGGCACTGTCAGGCAGTTGTGGGTTGAGCACTGATATGTGGTATCGAAAGTGTGTATCCTCTGACAGACAAAAGGTTGCTATTTATGGCAGTTCAGTGATATCTGTACTGTAGACTGTTAAGTGTGCCACATGACTTGCTCACACATATTGTTTCATTGTCTTCCAGTGTCATGGCCCCCCATCGCAACTCAACCTATAGTCCTGCTGAGGATGAAATCATAACGACCAGTCTAGTTCAGCATTACACCTTGCTATTCTCAAGAACCATCCAAGACCAGCATGAGTGGACTGCACTGTGGCATGATGTTGTCCATAGGGTAAATGACATAGGCATGCACAACCGGACATATGAGCAGGTACGCCATCATTGCAGTGATTTACTTAGACATGTCTGGCAGCATGCGTCTGATGTCCACAGACAACAGCTTGCCACAGGTGGTGGGGTTACCATCCATCCCCCCCTCACCAGAGTGGAACAGCTGCTCCTGAGCCTGGTGGCTCCTGGCCAACAACAACAACAGCAGACATGTATCATCATGGAGGCCGGATCCCCTCAGCAAGTTCACATGGAGTGTGCAGGTAACATGGCATATCTGTAGATTACTTTTACCTCTATTGGTAGATCATACATATGTGAGATGTGTACTGTGTAGTTAGAAGATGTGGAGCCTGGTGTTGTGCAATACTGATAATTTGGAACATGATCTGTAGGCCTGTGACTGTCAACTGTTGTACTACTGTAAGTTTGCAAACCCACATTAGCAATGCCACAGTTTTTGCCACTGACAAACTGTCTCATATCCCTGTAGGTCCCTCTCGTGTGACAGCAAGGCAGCAGACCCATGCTGGTGAGTGTGTTCCACATTTAATATTGCAAATAAAATGTGCATGTCATAGGTGAGATGTAGGCCATGTACACATGTAACACACCTATGCATAATGCATGCTGTGCATGTTTGCTGTGAGACTATGCACATCTCAGTAACGTGAGTAGCTGCCTCAAACACATGCAATACACAGAGCATCCCAAACAATTGTGGCTACACTGTAGTGGGCATTGGATAGGCAAAGTCGATACACATGCACACATCATACACAACTTTGTCATACACAGTACATGTTAATATGCTACACATGGCGTATTCAGACACCCACTCTAAGGTCACACTCCAGTATCCCAAATGTCATCCACACAGCACACATAATATACCTGAGAGGTAGAGGACTATCATGGGGTGGTGCGACACTCTTCAACACACAACACATTCATGTTAGGCAATGCTCCCTATTGGGCACCTTACAAACCCATGTAACAACTGGCTGTGAAATGGTTAACGTAGCCATGGTACTGCAGTATGGGTACAGCATGATAGGTGCCAGTCTGGCACACATTAGTAGCCTTGAGTGACCACATGATGCTGCATGATGATGGCTCATGGTACTACACCCTATCCAGTTACAGTAACCACAGTACTACACATAGCATTCATTGCTATACACCTCAATGTTGTGTGTGTGCAAACATATGCACCTATACACAATATGCATAGCAATCACCATTTGCACAAAGTGACAAATATATGTCTTGTAATGCTATTGAGTGTATAAGTCACATGACACACATTGGGTATGTGTGATGTTTAATGTTGCAGTTGTGTTGTAGCATGCCATGTTATGGCTGGCACTGGCATGTCCACAATATGTTCTATAATCATCATAACTACTGTACAATGGCTATGTTGAGCAATGATATTATATCAGATATACACACACCACTCATCCTGTGTGTATACATAGCATGCATGAGCTAAACCTGTGTCCACAATTATCTGCTAAAGACACAGATGCTCTAATCAGTAATGGATATCTTTGTGACACACAGATAAACATCCAGCCATGGTATGTATACCTGTGAGTGATGGTGCACAGCACATTGAAGAGCTTGTAATACTTGCACAGCAATGTTGTGTCCATGTGCACATTGCATTCCAGGGTAAGGCCAATCACTGAACAACAACACACATGCATCAAAGCCATGTATACTGTTATTAGCAAGGACTGTCTACACTCGCACTGCATGCTGTTGAGCAACACACGTCCTGCATGCTGACACATGTGATATGACTGTTTGACTTGTGATACTGTACCCCACCATCAACCGCTATTGAGTATGTTCTGGATTGCTGGTGGTGTGTGTGTGTGTGTGTGTGTGTGTGTGTGTGTGTGTGTGTGTGTGTGTGTGTGTGTGTGTGTGTGTGTGTGTGTGTGTGTGTGTGTCTGCTTTAGTGAGGGGTGTATTTGTGTGCATGTGTGCATGTGTTCATGTGTGCATGTGTTCATGTGTGCATGTGTGCATGTGTGCATTTGTTCATGTGTGCATGTGTGTGTTTGTTCGTGTATGCATGTGTGCATTTGTTCATGTGTGCATGTGTGCATGTGTTCTGACATCATGTACAGGTCGTAAAGTGTGTTTCCTGTCTTCCTCTCACAGGTGCTGAGGTTAGGCTGGTTCACTGCAGCAGGGAACCTGATGTCACTGACACAAATAGTGATAATGAGGATAGGTGTGTTGAGGCACAGGCATGTTTGCCAGCATCTGTCATTGGGCCACCAATCGGCAGTACACAGGTGTCCACCCCATCCATGCACACAGTCATACTTCCAATACATTCATCATCACCAATGCCCTTAGCTGAGGGACAATGCACAATCAGCAATGGCCAGGACTGTGTGGTATCTATGGCACATGCATCCAGACACAGCAGCCATACCCAGACGTCTGGAACAGTACCACATAGGCAGATGTCCAAGGGTTCTCGTCGGAGCACTACTGGTCATCATGCCCCTGGCAGACGTGCCACAGGTTTTACAACCTCATGCATATTCCAGGCTGTCATGGAGGCACAGGCATGTATGGAACGGTACACCAGACAGGGAATGAGAGCAGAGAGGGCACATAACACCACTCTAAATGACAGTATCCATGACCTAGCAGGTGCCATCAGTAGTTACACTGAGGTCACTGATAGACATTGGGGTGAGACATTAGATGTCCTCCGCAATGTCATGTCCGTGTGTCAGGACAGTGCGGGACGGTTGAGATGTCGATGTGGACGTATGCCAGCAAGATCAGCAGCTGGCAGTCACTGCATACGTCCCTCAAGTCACAGCCGCTCCCGTAGTGCCAGTACCAGCCCCAGCAATGTTGGGGGTGGGCTGTCCATAAACCGTCCCAGAAGACCACGTGCACGTGGCTCTGGCCAGTCCCAGCAGGGACCTGGGTCCAGTGTACATATGTCTACCTCTGAGGATAGTACCCAGTCTGGTTTAGTACCTGATACTGTCAGTAGCACCCCTGCCAGGCACAGGTACCGTATCCGTGGCCAGAGACGGTGATCTGTAAAGCCTGGCAGGTACAGTCTGTGGCTGTCCCATAAATCCCCGTATATGGCAGCTACATGGTGGAACTATGTGCATGCAGACACACACACACATAAACCAGCCACCTAGGGCTAACACATACCTGCACACATTACATCAACATTGGCCCATACCAGTACTCTTGACCCTCACACACACACACACACACACACACACACACACACACACACACACACACACACACACACACACACATACATGTCAATTGTATGGCTCAATGTAGGCCTCTGGCAAACCAACAACACACCCTGTGCATATGATGAGACCTGGGCCTCCTCCTGTCATCTGTAACATTGATGCAGGAACAGGATAACATGGTGCTGATGCACAAGGTGAATTTATAGCAGTATAGCAATGTTAGCATGTTGTCAGCAGTAAAGTGTAATGATATCCTTGAAGGTGTAGCTGAGCAGGCATGATGCATTAAAGCTATGATTGTCAATGTAGTATTGTTTACACCAGTGTTAATTCCAATAGTGTATTGTCCGCCCACGTGCCACTTGGCTGATATGTGTAGTATTGGCTGCATGTGTTAGAGAGTAGACAGTATGTGTGGGATGTGTGCAGCACAGATTTGCAGGTGTACATTTGTGAACATGGTGGAGGTGCACTGTCTGCATGTACGTGCATAGTGGACACATGGGCAGGGTGACATGCCCTGTATTACACAGTGTTAACACTCCATAGTTTCTATTGGTGGCCAGTCTGCATTGTACTACACACATTTTGGAACTTGGGTACACATGTGTGTATGACATGGTTTGACTGTGCTGTGGGTGATACTGTTACTATCTGTCATTGGTTTGCATTCTGGTAGTATACATAACCTCAATAGCCTGACCATAAACAATCGTTAGATGATGTCTTGACAACTGACACACAGATGTAGGGCACACAGTAACATTTGGATCATTCAGGTACTGTACTATGCCATTAACCAGTGGTATTCACCTGCACCCATTCCTGGGACCACTCCTGTTTGGCATATAGCTCTCTTAGGTACAAGCAAACACAGTAGGGATATGTCCACCCATGTCTAGAAATGCATACTGTGGCTTATATTGCATTCTCCAGATGACACACACATCCTCCACAAGGATATCATACAGACAGATACTTGTTGTCAAACCCATGCTGTAAAGCTGTAAGCCAACTAAAGCATAGTCATCCACCTGTACAAAACAAAGTATCCCTACAGTACCACATAGGTAGTAGCCCCCAACATGTTGAACAGGTACTGATGTGTACATATAGCCAAGTGTTACGTCATCTCTCCTTTGGTAATCACATTTTGAAATCCCTTGGTGAATCACATAAGCAATAAGGGGTCTGCAGCCATAGCCACAAAGGTTGTTGTACACCTATAATGAATAGCCATCATTGACAGACTTTGCTACGTTTGAACAAGTCTGAAATATACCTCAGGCATAAACCCTCACTCACACTATTCAATAGAAACCGTAATGAGTGTGTGTGACACAGATGACCTTGGCCAGGGAACACTGCAGTGGCTGGGCTTGTCACAAGCATACAGATGTGACCTAAGGTCTGGAAAGCAGCAGCACACTCTGGCAAAGATAACAGATGTGTTCATGAAGAAAGCAGGGTTCCCACCTATGAAATAATTGAGTTCACATGTACGTATATGTATTTGCCACACAGCTACCTGACGTGCAATGCGCATACTGTTGTCATTGTGATATGTCATACACTAGGAAAAGCAAAACCCACAACACATTGACCAACTGTGTCACACACACAGAGCACATGCACACGCTCACCAAGTGCAGGATTTAAACCCCTACCTAACTGGGTTATGATACTAGAGCAGTACACATTAACACCACGTGCTATACACATTACTGTGAGCTCTCCTTTCCACAGGTATATTTGTAGGATGGTGACATCATCAGACTTGACAAAGATGAGTATGCCACTTTTAAGGTGTTTCAGTAGTCTTCTAAAAGGTTGCTCTTTTCCAAGGAGACACACACACACATACAGTTGGCAAATGCAGGATTCAAACCCCTACCTAACTACTTTAGGATACTAGAGAAGTATGCATTAACATGACATGCTATACACATTATTGGAAGTTCTCTTTTCCAGAGGTATATTTGTAGGATGTTGACATTATCAGACTTGACAAAGGTAAGTATACCACATTTAAGGTGTTTTAGCAGTCTCCAAAAAAGTTGCTCCTCTACAAGGAGATGCAAACACACACATACTCTCATACAGTTGTCAAGTGCGGGATTCAAACCCCTACCTAACTACTTTATGATATTGGAGCAGTACGCCATTACTCAACACGCTATACACATTACTGGGAGCTCTTCTCTCCACAGATATATTTGTAGGATGGTGACATCATCAGACTAGACAAAGTGGGTTACATTAGGTGACATTAGGTGGGTAACATAGAAGGAATCTCTAAACATTTTGGCAATGTGAACATCAATGGAGAGTTTACTATCTACCTGGGTCCCCAGGGCCATAATTACATTCTCCATACATACTGGATTACCACCTATGTGGTAATTTGTGTGCACTTTGTTTTATCCAAAGGGGATGACTATGCATTCTTTGGCATTCTGCTTGAGGGCATTGTTTTGACACCAGGTATCTGTCTCTATAAGACCCTTCTGGAGGATGTCTGTGTCAGCCGTAGAGTTGATTATGGACCACAGTTAGCAGTCATCTGCAAACTTGTTCAGCCATACTCCTCCCATGCTTGCCTGTACCTCTGAGCAGTATCTACTGAACAGGTGGAGTCCCAGGACCAAGACCTGTGGGATGCCATTTGTGACTGGTTTAGAGTCGGACATGGCACCTGCAACTCTGAACATGTGTGTTTGATCTGTGAGCCAGTTGGCCACCCATCCTGTGACATAGCTGTTAATGTTCAAGCTGGTAAGCTTGTCCATGATGCCAGAGTAGGGAATGGTGTCGATAGGCCTTAGTGAGGTCTAGGTGGGCTGTGTGGACTACTTTCACCTCCATCTATGTCCTTGGTAACTGTTTCAAATAAGTCAACTAGGTTTCGGAGGCAGGATCTGCCTTTAACAAAGCCAAGTTGGGTAGAGTCCAGTGTCTGGAGGTCCCCAATGTCTGTGTTTATGGGTTCCATGATAATTTGCTCCATAGCTTTGCAGACCAGGCTGAGTAGGCCTATAGGGCAATGGTTTCCTGGTTCTGTTGTGGCACCCCCTTTGTGGAGCTGGATGACTGTTGCTGTATGCCATTCTTTGGGTACATAGCCTGTGGTAAGGTTAAGTCTGAACAGTGAATGTAGGTGAGGGTGTAGTTCCTTCTAAGTCGCAGCCTGGGACACCATCCAGTCCCATTGATGCTGTGTTCTTAGCTTTGGAGAGGGCTGTTTTTACCTGCATGTCCATGAAGTCTGGGGCTCTGTATTCTTCTGGGATGGACACAGGCTCTTTTGGGGGTGATGGCGAGGAGTTTGCACTGAACTTGTCCCCCAAGATGTGGGCAATGTACGTTGGTTCAGTGTATTTTTTGCCATTTTGCAGTAGCTGACAGCATATTTGAGAGTTGCCAGCTAAATGTTTGGTATAGCTAACGAAGGCTTTGTGGTTGTTATTCTTACATTCCTTGGCAATTTGTCTTTAGAAACTGGCCTTGGATTATTTTATGAGCGATCATTGTTTCTTCCTAATAATGATCAGTGATGCCTTTCCTTTTGTGAATTTTGCTCTATCATGTGTTCGTTTCCTCCTTCTGTTGTATAGCTTATTTATGGGCGACAACCACCAGATTGGTTTCTTATTTTTGGAGGAGTGCATCTTGGTTTTATTTGTGATATCTCAATCCATGCATCCCTGTAGATGCTCATAGAATGCATTTGTAAATGAGTCGGCAGATTATATAGCATTATCCTATAGCAAGGGGGCTTTAGAACTTTCCACTTTGGTCTTGGGAAGTGTGCAGTTTGCTTTTGAAAATGTCTTCACAGTGGTTTCCTTGACTGGGGGGGATGGTGGGATGTGGATGTCCAGTGTGATTACTTTATGATCTGATATTACCAGCGAGGGGTTTATCTATGTTGTGAAACACTGGTACCCCATGTTGGTGATGATCAGGTCCAGTATGTTGTCACCTCTAGTGGGTGTGGTGACCAGCTGTTCCAGGGCGTTTGAGTTTTTTAACTCTAGGAAACATTGGGCAAAGGACGTTGTACACGAGTAATTCCCCCACTCAATGTTTGGGTAGTTGTAATCTCCTCATATAATGGTGTTTGATAGGACCTTTATATTTTCGACTGTTCTCAGGAATACTGAGTGAGGTTTCTGAAACAAGGTAGGTGATCTGTAGCAGGCTACAATCTGATAAGCAGCTTTGCCCAAAGTTAGTTGCACTTGCATGGTCTCCAAGGCCTCATGCTGTGCCACTGACCTGAAGGTGTGGGTATCCATAAGGTAAATGGATACACCCCATGCTTTTCTATTTCACTCTGGGTTTTGGGGCCAAAGATCAGAGGGATTGTGAGTGTTTTACGTGGAGCATGTCCAACAGCTCTGTGTTTGACATAGCTTTGTATGTTAGGCAGAGATCACCTCTGAGTAGGCGATATGCGAGAGAGTACAGCTGGAGCATTTTGAGACGGTCTGTGTATGGCATGTATTTCAGGCCACTAATGCTCTTTGTGAGGTATTTCTGCAGGCTTTCTGGTTGTTGTAGATGTCTTGTGAGGTACATAGCAAAAGGGGCATTGTACTCTATTATGGATCTAGTGAGTGATGAGTAGAGGGTAACAATGTCCTCTTCTATTCTGCATGAGACACCTTTTGTGATGAGGTGTGCCATGTAGAAGTATTTCCTGACTACTGTAGGGATGTGATTATCACAGGTGTGTCCACTGTCCACCTGTGACCCAAGGTCTCTTTTCACACTTTCAGTGTTAAATATACTACCGCCTATGTTGTAGTTCATGGCTACAGAGTTTTTACCAAAGGGGATGACAATGCACTTATTGGTATTGAGCTTAAGGCCATGGCTTTGACACCAGGCATCTGTCTCAGTGAGGCCCTTTCATAGGATGTCCACATCTTTAGTATTTACAATTATGGCTCCTAGTTTGCAGTCATCCAGTAACTTCATTAGCCACAGACCTTCCATGTTAAAGTTTACTTCAGGGATGTAGATACAAAACAGGACAGGACCCAGGACCGAACCCTGTGGTACTGCACTCATCACTGGCCCAAAGTCATACTTGGTGTCTGCTACTTTCACAGTGTGTGTTCTGTCAGTGAGCTAGTTGGCAACCCATCTTGTGACATAAAAATTCATACCTAGTTTATTGGGTTTATCTATACTTCCAGAGTGGGGGATGGTGTTGAAAGCCGTGGCAAGATCTACATAGGCTGTGTGAACCACCTTATTCTTGTCTACGGTTCTGGTGACTGCTTTAATGTCGTTTATCAGGTTTAGGAGACATGATCTGCATTTTACAAACCCAACATGGTTGTGGTCCAGAGTTTGGAGATTACCAATGTCTTTTTTATAAGTTGTATGATGATACATTCCATGGCCTTGCAGAGCAGGCTCATCAGGCTAATGGGGCACTAGTTCCTGGGGTCAGTGGTGTCTCCACCCTTGTGTAGTGGGATAACCGTCGCTGTGCACCATTCAGCAGGTACAAAGCCTGAGGTGAGGCTATAACTGAACATGGTATGTTGGTGTGGTGCCTGTTCGTTCTGTAGTTTGTGTAGAACACAGCCTGGGAAGTTATATGGTCCCATGGATGCTGTGATACTGGCTTTGGAGAGTGTTTTTTACCTGCGCAGCCATGATGACAGCAACTTTGCAGTCTTCCGTTATAGAGATGTGCTCTTTCATGGGTGAGAGGGGGGTAAAGCTAGCACTGATCCTATCTGCCAGGATGTTGGCAATATCAGTTAGGTCTGTATATTTAGTGCCACTGAGCTGTAACTCAGAGCAGATCTGAGTGTTGACATGACATGGACCTGTCTGTTGGGCAGAGATCTCCTGAGTAGACAGTATGCAACAGAGTACAGATTGAGTTAAATTCAGTCTTGTTGCATGGGGCAACTGTTTGAGGCTAGTAATCCTCTTGTTGAGGTACTTCAGTGGTCTTTCCAGCTGCTGCAGGTGCCTAGTCAGATTCATCGCAAGTGTGTTGTGGTACTCTCTGACAGGTCTGATGACTAATGAGTAGAGGGAACCTCCTTTGACCTACACGCAAAGACCTTGGCAGTTTGTGGGAACACATAGCATGATTATCTGACCACTTTGTGAATGTGTTTCTGGAAGTAGAGATGACTATCCACATGTGTCCATAGATCCCTTATTATCACCTCCATATTTAGGGTGTTGGCACCTATGTGGTATTTGTATGACTGCAGCTCGAGGCCATAATTTTGACACCACATCTGTCTGACTGAGACCCTTTTTAGGGATGTCTCTGTTGTCCCAAACATCGATTGTGACAACTGTTTTGCAGTCATCCACAAACTTTGCTAAACATAGCCCTCATGTGTTTGACTGTATTTCTGAAGAGTATACACCAGGTAGGAGGGGTCCCAGGACTGAGCCATGGGGGTCAGCAGTTGTTACCAGCATGAACAGGAGACCACAATTCTTACCTTGTGTGATCTATCTGTGCCCCAGTTGGCAATCCATCAGATGACATACATATTTATGCACAGGTTGTTGTTTTTGTGGATACGACATGTGTCTGTGATGTTGAAGAAAGGCTTTTCAAGGTCTATGTGGGACATGTGTAGCTCATTTTATTGATGTATGTCCTGGGTGACTGCCTTGAAAACAGTCTAGCAGGTTTGGCAACCATGATCTGCCCCTGACCGAACCGAATTTGGTAGGGTTGGGTATTTGTAGGCTCCCAATAGCTCTGTTTATGAGTTCCATCATGATGGACTCCATGGCCTTGCAGATCAGGCTTAATAGGCTTATAAGACAATAGTTCCCATGGTCTGTTGTGCACCATCACTTGTGGAGTGTGCCAAACATTGCTGTAACATATTCAACAGTTTCATATCCTGTACAGAGGGTGAGGCTCAACAGACTGTTCAGGTGCAGGGTCTGTTTGTTCTGGAGTTCACTTATGACACAGCTAGGGAAACATTGTAATCCCATAGACTCCATGTTTTCAGGTTTGGAAGGAGCTGTTTACCCATTCTATACGTGATATCTGTGCTTTCACAATCTCCAGGTATGATGATAGGGCCTTTTGTCAGTGAGAGAGGGGAATGTATGTATGAGCCTGTCTGACAGGATGTTGGTAATGTCAGTCATTTACAGTTTGCACTGACTCAGGACATATATGAGTGTACATTGCTATTTATGACATAGCGGAAGGAAGTGTCATGGTTCTCTATGGACTCCTTCACAGATTATTTTGCCAGAACATGGATTGGATAATGTTTGGAGTGCACATTGTTTATTCATGATACTGATTGCAGGTTTATCGATCTTCTCTGCTTTTTCACTTTTTGTGAACAACTTAAGTACTTGTGGTACATAGTTTGATTATGACAGGGTTCCAATATATTATATGCATTTGTTTTCATATAACTGTGTGCACAAGGCAGGATTGGTGAATAGTGACAAGTTTCTGGGGTAAAACATATGCAACTGCCAGATATGTGTGGCCCACTGCTGTACTCAGACATGGCCTAAGTGTGTGAGCATGCCCAGTATGACCTTTCAGTATGTTGTTGCCTGACATGTGTGTCGTTTATTTGTGTGTGAGCATGCCCAGTGACCTATCAGTATGTTGCTGACTGACATTTGCTAAATTTGTTTAAGTGTGTGAGCATGCCCAGTATGAACATATATACTATATGTGTGTGAAAAATCAAGTTGGTTTCTACTTCAGGGCTCACCTTTGTGTTGTACATCGACAGGAAGCACACTGTGCCTGCAGGGCTTCCATGAGTCACTTTGCATAGACTTATCAACATTTCTACATACAGTGGGGACAGCTATTATTTGTAAATTTCTACCTGGGGGGGCACACCTGATTGTTACTGTGGGTGTACATAGGATGAGTGGTTCACCTGACACTTATACACATTTGCTAGGCCTGCAGTGCTATGTCAGGTACTCCATTTCAGTCTGTACTGTTGCCTATCGTACTGGCTTGAGGCATACTACTGTACTACAGATCTTAGCTTCCAATTTCACGTATATTAGTTTGTGACTTCATAGCCTACCCAACCCACATCACACTGCCGGGCATGCTGTTATCTGTCTGCATAGGCAATTGTGCTTAAATATGCTACATAGTGGTAAAATGTGCTTAGCACTACTTTATATTGCTTAAAATAGGGCAATCATGCCTCAGGTGGTACTGCAGGGCTGCCTATGTCAGATGAACATAGTACACTCCCTATACATGCTTGAAAACAGGTAGTGTCAAGTTAGGCATCCTTTTTATTGTATGTGCAAGTCAGAGAGAGGTGTCATTTCCAGTGTTCCTACTGAGTTAGTGTATGTGCTATGTGTTGCCTCTTTGCCAAGGCCAGGGCATACTGGGCACGCCTCCTTCTGCCTACTGGGGCAGGCTCAGGTTGTTCCTCCTCCGAGTCATGCTGTGCCTGTGCAGGCCTAGGCAATGGTGGGGGGCTGTGTGGCCCTGCCCCATGCTGTTCCTGCTGCAGCTGTTTTCGCAGGATCATAATGTGTAGCATGGCACATACCATGACAGTTTGGGTACATGTAGTTGGTGAGTACTGCATGACTCCACCAGATGTGTCCAGGCACTGGTACCGTGACTTGAGCATCCCAAACACACGCTCAATAATGTTTCTTGTTTGTGTGTGTGCCTCATTATGGAGTTCTTATTCGGGTGTGTGTGCATTTCTGATGGGTGTCATCAGCCACGGCTCCAGTGCGTATCTAGCATCCCCCACTAGGTGACCGTCAGGGATGTCCCCATTGGCAAATCTCTGGTACAGCTGCGTCAGATGCCAGATGTGGGAATCATGATAGCTTCCAGGGCAGCCAGGACACACATTCATTATTATGCCCTGGGCATCGCACACGACCTGGCAGTTCATGGAGGGGAAGCCCTTGTGGTGGATGTAGACCCTACCCCCGCTCACCGGGTGGTGCTTTGATGTGTATGTGTGTGCAGTCTATTGCACCCACTAGCTCAGGGTATTTTGCTATTTGGTGGAAAAGACGCATATTGCTGACCAATGCCTCACTGGAATTGGGGAAATATACGTGCTCACCGACATGTGCTGACATGGCATCCAGGAACTGGTGCAGTACCCTGGATGCTGATGCCTGCGAAACCCCCATCATATCATCAGTTGGTCTCTGCAAGGTACCTGTAGCTAGTATTCGTAGGCCAACACATACCTTGGTATCCACTGGGATGGGTTCCCCTCTGTTGGTTCTGTGTATGAGGTGTGGCTGGCACAGCTCAACAATTTGCTGCAGGAAGTTTCTGTCCACTCTATAGTGCTCCACTATCTCCAGCTCATGTAGTCCCTGGTAGGTTAACCTGGGTCTGTACACTCTTCTCCGTCTCCTCACTGTGGGTTTCTCAGCAGCATTCACAACATCACCACCTTCAGCACCTTGCAGATGTTGGTTTATGATAGCAATAGCAGCCCCTAACATTTTGTCTGACTTAAGCTTTTTAGGTTTTCACTCTTTGTATACTGCAGTGTTGCAGAGTTCTTGGGAAAAAAACAGGGTAGACTGCTGTTTGCAGAGTTTAAAGGGCTGGGCTGGGCTAGTCTACCGCCTGTGTAATTGGCTGATACTGATATATTTCACCTAGCAGCTCTGCTAGTTCTCCTTGGTTAACTTCCTACTACTTCTTTTCCTTCCTTTTTCCTTTTCTGTTTCCACAAGGGGCAGCGCGGCGCAAACACTCACACATGGGCGCACATGAGCGCACACACTGTGTGCACGTTTGCAAGAAATTTCAGATATATCCACAGCGTACACCTTTGGTTTCTTGTTTTCAGCTAGGACAACTGTAGACACGCCTCTTGCAGTCATGAGCAACTCAGGGCAAACACAAGCCACAGGTTACAGTCTTTCAGACATACCCCCTCATGATGTCACCTATCTTCTACTCTGCTACTCCACTACTCCTTCTCTTACAATCTAGGGGCATGGCTCACATGCCGGGGAAAATTGGGATTCACTATCCTTATCCTCATTTGCATAGGATTGCCTACTAATGCTTGGTTACATCTCTCGCACTGAGCCCCCCCCCCCCCCCCCTTAGCAACCACTACTCAGTGGCCATGTTGTTTTCAGCCTACCATTCACCTGCATGGCAGAACAAGCTTTTAAGTGAAAATGCCCATTTATGGCTATTTTTCACTTTATTTATTTTATTTAAAGTGCAACACGTTTGCGCGCTGCTGCTCTATGCTTAAACATCGGCGATCAGGGAAAAAAATGGATTTTAAGGACTTACAATATTTGCAAATGCCAATGGCCTTATATTTGGTCATTGGCATGCTTCCTCAACTAGTTGCATCCTTTATTTTGAGCTGTCATAGCTCTGTTTAGCTATTTGCAGAATGGTACTCCGTTACCAACGGAGAACATTTCTGCAAATAACACTACTCTTACACTGACAGGTTAGTGTTTGCTGGATCTCAAATTTACCTCACTTGCATAGCCTTCAGCAGCAAATGAGGTAATTTGCATACCATAACACTGTCCGTGCAAGAGTAGCTTTAGAAGCTCTCATGCAAGCCCCTGCCGGCTATTGCTGAATCGCTTGGAAGACATATTGCCTGTCTGCCATATTACACTGCTCTTACACTCCGTGCAAGCCTTTGTGAATCCGGCCCAGTACATTTGAAAGCATATTAGCCAAGAAATGAACAGGTCATTATCCAAAATATGCTATTTTAAATTAACACAGGCATAGGCAAGGTAGAAGCAGTTAATAAAGAGACTTTAAGTACTTTAAGTTCTAAATATCAGCTTATCAAAATAACTCTTAAGTCCACTAACATTCAGCTTAATCACCAACTCTAATAAACCGCTAAAACAAAAGCTGTTGGAGAAATAACCTAAGCTCCCAATAAAATCTAGCAGTCAGCTTAGAAATAACACTATCATCCACTAAATTAGTAGAAAATATTCATTAAGTGACAATTTGTCGCATGAGTGGGTTACAGAAGCCCAGAATTGAGAGAGGCAGTTTTGAGTCTTAATATGCGTTTTTAACTGAAAACATAGTGAATACTTCAAGTAATAAACACTGCTGGAGCTTTGCTTGCTTAGGAAGGAACCCCTGTGAGTCAATAACTGCCAAGATCAGTAAAACGTGAGTGCAGATACACAACAAAAGCCAGGATTCTAGCCCAGCAAGCACTTACACATAGACCGGGCTCCAGAGCTGTTCTCTAGAGTGGTGTCACCATGCTATCAGAGAACCGCTACCTTTTGGAAACTGAAACAACTAGTTCAGTAATAGCGTGATGGCTCAATGAGACCTGAAACAGCTTTGAGGACCCACTTTAAGACAGCTAATTAATAGTAAAGGAGGCTGGCCTGTGGACCTAACCTAATCTGAAGTCAGAGTGTTTTAGGAAGTGCCGGAACCTCTTAGATTACACTACTTGAACCACCAGAGTAAGCACGGTCACTAATGGTAGATAAAACACTCAAATTCCCCTTTAACAGTACGCGGTCTACAGGGTTGGATAGGGCAGTTAAAAACCTTGTTAGGAGTGATAGCGACCAGGATAGATTCGCAACCGCCCCTTGGAATATGCTCTACACAGAGTTAGAATGCTACCCTGCCTTAACTTAATATGAAGAGAATGGAGCATGGTAACTCATTACCAGCATATCTAATTGTGTTGAAACATGTTAACAATTACTCATTTCCAGCATATCTAATTGTACAAAAAGCAATACGCTACAGATGTCTAATTGTTCATGAAGGAAAAAAACGCTACAGAGACACATGGCATTAAACCCTTTAGGTGTAGTTACCCCATAAAAAATATATAGGCTAGCACATTGTTAGCAGAAGAATAAGGAGACATGTTCTTTACAGAGACAGTTATACATTTTGCAAAGTGATTAACAACAAGGAAAATAATGTAACAATATACCTTACTCAGGTGGGAACACCGAAGGCAGGATTGCGCAGCAGCCTGGGGTAATTCTAGGATTACAAATGGCGCCACTTGGGAGCAGGTATATTTATGGGTTAAGTGAGGAAATAGGGTAAAAAGGGGGAGGAGTATAGAGGGCTAGTGCAGGTACAGACCGGAAGTGACCTGTAGACTAGTCTGGCAGGGTTGGCTACAAAAGGATAAGATCTGTGGTGAAAATTAGTTGACGTAGGTAGAGCAGAGAGTGGGGGGTGGGGCTAGACACAAGAAGAGCGCAGATAGATAGTGAGGTAGGAGTATGAGGTACAGTACAAGGAGGGATGTGTCTGAGTTGAGGAAAGGTGGTATTGGAAACAAAGAAAGAGCCAGAGAAGGACCAAGTGCAGGGAAAACAGTCAGTGGAGTGCTGATTGTTAGGGTAAGTTAAAAGGAGATAGTGAAATCTGCAGTTGCAAAAGATGGAAGAAGTGGGGTTAGGTGGGTCTATCAGATAGTTAGAAATAGTATAAAGGGTGTTTGGTAGAATTTTGTACAATGGTGGTGGAGTAGGCAAGGGGAAAAAAACTGGAAGGGGGTTACCACCTAGTGGTCAAGGGATGAATTGCAAGCAAGGCTAGTCCAGAGCATACAGCTCTAAGAAGATATGGTAGGTTTACACAGGAGAAGTTAAGGAGGCTGTAAGAGTGAATACTCTGTTTGTAGGGAGGGGGAAGGGTTTGGCTGCTAGCTGTCCTGGCTATGGAGTTAACAGAAAGCACCTGGTGTGTATGTAACAATTTTAAATGTAGGTAACAGTCAGTATAAGGTGTACTTTCTTGAGTTCTTTAGGGGAAAGATGACCAAAGAGGTTTGTCTCTTTTCCTTAGCTTGGGGAGGAGGCAGCAATCCTGGACAGGGTAAATAACCCAAGACCTAGTGCAGGTCAGACAGTTGTTGAGCTGGGTGGACAAAGGGAGAAGAAAATATGTTGAAGTAGGCAGTAGGACTAACACAGACTATAAGCAAATTATTTAGTAAAAGACAGTACATTTGAAAATACATTAGCCAAGAAATGCACAGGTCATTATCCAAAATATGTTATTTTAAATTAACACAGGCATAGGCAAGGTAGAAGCAGTTAATAAAGAGAATTTAAGTACTTTAAGTTCTAAATATCAGCTTATCAAAATAACTCATAAATCAGCTAATATTCAGCTTAATCACCAACTCTAATAAACCACCAAAACTAAAGCTGTTGGAGAAATACACTAAGCTCCCAATAAAATCTAGCAGTCAGATTAGAAATAACACTATCATCCGCTAAATTAGTAGAAAATGTTCATTAAGTGACCATTCGTCGCATGTAGCAGGTTACAGAAGCCCGGAATTGAGAGAGGTAGTTTTGAGTCTTAATATGCGTTTTTAAGTGAAAACATAGTGAATACTTCAAGTAATAAATACTGCTGGAGCTTTGCTTGCTTAGGAAGGAACCCCTGTGAGTCAATAACTGCCAAGGTCAGTAAACCTGAGTGCAGATACACAACAAAAGTCAGGATTCTAGCCCAGTGAGCAACAGGAGGTAAAACACTCCGTATTATCGCACTTTCACATAGACCGGGCTCCAGAGCTGTTCTCTAGCACGGTGTCACCATGCTACCAGAGAACCGCTACCTTTTGGAGACTGAAGCAACTAGTTCAGTAATAGCGTGATAGCTCAATGAGACCTGAAACAGCTTTGAGGACCCACTTTAAGACATCTAATTAATAGTAAAAGTGGCTGGCTTGTGGACCTAACCTAATCTGTAGTCAGACTGTTTTAGGAAGTGCCGGAACCTCTTAGCATACACTAATTGAAGCACCAGATTAAGCGCGGGCACTAATGGTAGATAAAACACTCAAATTCCTCTTTAACAGTATGCGGTCTACTGGGATGGATAGGACAGATAAAAACCTTGTTAGGAGTGATAGCGACCAGGATAGATTTGCAACCGCCCCTTGGAATATGCTCTACACAGAGTTAGAACGCTACCCTGCCTTAACTTAACATGAAGAGAACAGAGCGCGGTAACTCATTACCAGCATATCTAATTGTTCTGAAACATGTTAACAATTACTCATTTCCAGCATATCTAATTGTACAAAAACAGATTAACAAGCATATCTAAATATACAATAAGCAATACGCTTACTGAAGGAAAAAACGCTACAGAGACACGTGGCATTAAACACTTTAGGTGTAGTTACCCCATAAAAAATATATAGGCTAGCACATTGTTAGCAGAAGAATAAGGAGACATGTTCTTTAAAGAGACAGTTATACATTTTGCAAAGTGATTAACAACAAGGAAAATACCGTAACAATATCACTTACTCAGGTGGGAACACCGAAGGCAGGATTGCACAGCAGCCTGGGGTAATTCTCTGATTAAAGATGCCGCCACTTGGGAGCAGGTATATTTATGGGTTAGGTGAGAAAATAGGGAAAAAAGGGGGAGGAGTATAGAGGGCTAGTGGAGGTACAGACCAGAAGTGACCTGTAGACTAGTCTTGCAGGGTTGGCTACAAAAGGATAAGATCTGTGTTGAAAACTAGTTGACATAGGTAGAGCAGAGTGGGGGATGGGGCTAGACACAAGAAGAGTGCAGATAGATAGTGAGGAAGGAGTATGGAGGTACAGTTCAAGGAGGGATGTGTCTGAGTTGAGGAAAGATGGTATTGGAAACAAAGAAAGAGCCAGAGAAGGACCAAGTGCAGGGAAAACAGTCAATGGAGTACTGATTGTTAGGGTAAGATAAAAGGAGATAGTGAAAATGTGCAGTTGCAAAAGATGCAAGAGATGGGGTTAGGTGGGTCTATCAGATAGTTAGAAATAGTATAAAGGGTGTTTGGTAGAATTTTGCACAATGGAGGTGGAGTAGGCAAGGGGAAAAAAACTGGAAGGGGGGGTGCCACCTAGTGGGCAAGTGATGAACTGCAAGCAAGGCTAGTCCAGCGCATGCTGCTCTAAGGCGATATGGTAGGTTTACACAGGAGAAGTTAAGGAGGCTGTAAGAGTGAGTACTCTGTTTGTAGGGAGGGGGAAGGGATTGGCTGCTGGCTGTCCTGGCTATGGAGTTAACAGAAAGCACCTGGTGTGTATGTAACAATTTTAAATGTAGGTAACAGTCAGTATAAGATGTACTTTCTTGAGTTCTTTAGGGGAAAGATGACCAAAGAGGTTTGTCACTTTTCCTTAGCTTGGGGAGGAGGCAGCAGTCCTGGACAGGCTAAATAACCCAAGACCTAGTGCAGGTTAGGCGGTTGTTGAGTTTCTTGAGTTCTTTAATGGAAAGATGACCAAAGAGGTTTGTCAATTTTCCTTAGTTTGGGGAGGAGGCAGCAATCCTGGACAGGGTAAATAACCCAAGACCTAGTGCAGGTCAGGCGGTTGTTGACTTTCTTGAGTTCTTCAGGTGAAAGATGATCAAAAAAGTTTGTCTCTTTTCCTTAGCTTGGGGAGGCGGCAGCAATCCTGGACAGGGTAAATAACCCAAGACCTAGTGCAGGTCAGGCGGTTGTTGAGTTTCTTGAGTTCTTTAGGGGAAAGAAGACCAAAGAGGTTTGTCTCTTTTCCATAGCTTGGTGAGGCGGCAGCAATCCTGGACAGGGTAAATAACCCAAGACCTAATGCAGGGCAGGCGGTTGTTGAGTTTCTTGAGTTCTTTAGGGGAAAGATGACCAAAGTATTCTGTCTCTTTTCCTTAGCTTGGGGAGGAGGCAGCAATCCTGGACAGGGTAAATAACTCAAGACCTAGTGCAGGTCAGGTAGTAGTTGAGTTTCTTGAGCTCTTTAGGGGAAAGATGACCAAAGAGATTTGTCTCTTTTCCTTAGCTTGTGTAGGAGGCAGCAATCCTGGACAGGGTAAATAACCCAAGACCTAGTGCAGGTCAGGTAGTAGTTGAGTTTCTTGAGTTCTTTAGGGGAAAGATGACCAAAGAGGTTTGTCTCTTTTCCTTAGCTTGGGGAGGAGGCAGCAATCCTGGAGAGGGTAAATAACCCAAGTCCTTGTGCAGGTCAGGCAGTTGTTGAGTTTCTTGAGTTCTTTAGGGGAAAGATGACCAAAGAGGTTTGTCTCTTTTCCTTAGCTTGTGGAGGAGGCAGCAATCCTGGACACAGTAAATAACTCAAGACCTAGTGCCAGTCAGGTGGCTGTTGAGTTTCTTGAGCTCTTTAGGGGAAAGATGACCAAAGAGGTTTGTCTCTTTTCCTTAGCTTGGGTAGGAGGCAGCAATCCTGGACAGGGTAAATAACCCAAGACCTAGTGCAGGTCAGGCGGTTGTTGAGTTTCTTGAGTTCTTTAGGGGAAAGATGACCAAAGAGGTTTGTCTCTTTTCCATAGCTTGGGGAGGAGGCAGCAATCCTGGACAGGGTAAATAACCCAGGACCTAGTGAAGGTCAGGCGGTTGTTGAGTTTCTTGAGTTCTTTAGGGGTAAGATGACCAAAGAGGTTTGTCCCTTTTCCTTAGCTTGCGGAGGAGACAGCAATCCTGGACAGGGCAAATAATCCAAGACCTAGTGCAGGTCAGGCAGTTGTTGAGTCAGGTGGGAACACCGAAGGCAGGATTGCAAAGCAGCCTGGGGTAATTCTAAGATTAAAGTTGTAGGCTTTTATATTTGTTTTTTTTTTCTAGTATGATAGTAGAAAAACATCAGGTTTTAGCAATTGTTTGGCTTATGGCAACAAGATCTCCAATTCCGAATCTCATATGAAGTGTGTGCATTGTTTGTTGACTTCACATTTAGATGAGCAGTACTCTATTTGCACTTCATTTGGTTGCAGGACCTTGATGGAGAAGATGAATAATCTGGTGTTGAAGCAGCTTCTTTCTGCCACAGCTGCAGAAATTTCCCTTCCACACTTTTCATCTTCCCCTTCTTCAAGAAGACTATGCAAAATTCTACATATGGATAACAGATTTTTAAGTATACAGAAGAATGCTTACAAGCCAAGTGACGAGGAAAAGCATAAGTGACCAAGGAGATGGTCCAAGGACTAGTCAAGCAGCAGATGTCTTTGGATCCTGTTGCGATGCTGAAGTCTATCACTTTTGGATCCAGCACTCCCCCACTCCTAGAACCATGCTTCTCTCTATAGTTGGTTTCTAATAGGCTCCGATCTCCTTTTCTCCCAAAGAGATCTTTTCAAGTTCAAACTAAAACCTGTTCAAGCCACAGGATTCTCTGGTACACATTTGATTACTGGGTTACAGATAGCCAGACTACAAAAATCCAGGATTGCCATGCTTCAGCAACAGAAAGTTATAGTACTCGCCCATCAGAAACCCTAGCTAGGTTGAGTCATCTTCTGTTCATCGTCTCTGCTTGATGGCAGCTGCCATTGCCAAGGTACCCCTAACCAGATATAATGGACCTTTTCACTTCACTGGTAAATGAGATTTCACCCCATGGATTTTCCTGTGTCACTCATGAGAGCTTTCAGAGCTAATATTTGCTGGTGGCCAGAATTCCCTTTTATACCTCAAGGTCAACCTTTTGTTCACCCTTCTGCCCAGGCCTCAGTGAACACCGGTGCTTCTCAACTGAAGTGGGGCAGTAATTTCTCTGAATGACAACCCAAGGCACACAGTCCCAGTCATAGACCAATCTGCACATCAGTATCCTGGAGATCATGGCAGTCCTCCTAACACTGCAAACCATCCATGACTCCCTCTGCAATAGTGTGATCATTGTCCAGAAAGACAGTATGTTAGTGGTCTGGTACATCAACAAATTGGGAGGAACACATTCTTATCCATTGTGTTGAGAGGTGATGAGAGTCTGTCAGTGATATTCTTTCAACACTTTCTGATAGCAACACACATACTGAGAAGTCCAATGTGCTAACAGACAGGTTATGCAGGTGTATCCTTCCTTCCTTATAAGTGGTCCATCAATCTGGCAGTGGCAGATCAGATTACAGCTGCTTGGGCTGACTGTTCTGCATCCTGTTAGCTTCCCTTGCCAACATGAAATGTAGCAAGTACAATACAAGAAGGGAGAGTTCCCAAAGGATGCTCTTAGCCACACTTGGCTCTCTGGTCTCCTTTATGCCTTTCTGCCCATACCTCTCATTTCAAACTTTCCTTTAGAAAATAATGAGGAACAAAGCTACAGTGATCCTCATTGTGACCTTCTGGCCTTGATAGGTGTGGTTTACCTTGCTCTGGTCTCCTCTGATTCACTCTGCATGGGTGCTGGACCTGGCCCCAGATGATCTTTCTCACCTGTCATGGAAGACTCGCCCAGATATAGAAGCCATCAGGTTGCCTGCATGGTTTTTCCATTTCCTATGATGGTTAGACAGGATTTCTTCCCAAGTTGAATACATTCTGATATCCTGACAGGAGCCCTAAACCAGGAAGATCCACAAAAGTAAATGGAAAAGATTTTTGGTTTGAGCTTCTAGTAGATCTATAGATACCTTAACTGCTCTTCTGGATATCTTGGATTTCTTGGCTTCTGTTTTGTCACACTGGTTCTAGTTACTCTACTACTAAGATTCAGTTGGCAGCTATTTCCAGTTTTTAGACTGGGGAAAAATCAATCCTGTGTTGCTTCACTAAAATTGCCAAAGCGTTTCTTAAAGGGCACCTTTCTGCTGTTATCCCTCCTTAGAGATCCTGTCCCCCCTTTGAAATATTATCATTCTTCTGTGAGACCCCCTTTTGAACCTGTGGCTACAGTGGATTTGAAATACCTTTCTTGGAAAATTTTGTTCTTGGTGGCAGTTACTTCTGCATAAAGTCTCAGAGCTCCACACCCTTTCTTGTAAAGTTCCTTACTTGGCTTTCCACAAGGATACAGTCACTTTGAGGACAAACACAGTTTCTCCCAAAATTGGCTCCTGAAGCATCACTTAACCAGTCTGTCAACCTCTGTGTTCTTCCCACGTTTTGGCAATATAGGAGAGTACATGCTTCACCTTCAAGATGTGCATTGTCGACTCATATTTTACTTACACCGTACTGAAAATGCCAGAATGTCCAACCAATTGTTTCCTTTTCCTCAGTGAAATTGAGTAATAGAGTATCTAAGGTGACTCCCTCTTGCTGGCAATCCGAATGCATCTCTTATATCTTCAAGGAGAATTGATTATTCTTGCCTAGATCTCCAAGAGCTCATTCTTCTAGGCCAGTTGCTACTTTCATTGCCTTTTTATCTAAAGTTCCAGTTGATGACATTTGTGCAGCAGCTACTTGGTCAAATGTGCATACATTTATATCTCACTTCAAGATGGACTTGCAATCCATGACTAGAGCTTTCTTTGGTCTGGCTGGCTGTCCTCTGGAATATCCTTCCATGAAAACTGCCACTGATAGAGAATACAGATACAAAGAAATGCAGACCTCCCATTTTTTCTTCTACCTCCAAGTCAGTCTAACTACAGACACCTTAGATTTTGATTGTAAGGGAGTTTCATTGGGGGAAATGTTCAAGGCCTGTGGGATTTTGCAGACTAAAGCACCTAAATGTCAGACATGTTGGCTGTGATACATGGCTTGCAATCTCATCTATCGGCCACAGGACCTCTCCAGGTGATTACAGACAATACCACAGTGTTGTAGTACATCAACAAGCTACAGGAGACATGGTCATATCCTGTATGCAGGCTGGCTATTACTGCTTGGGAGGTAATTCTTCAGCACTCTAACCTTCCAAGCATCCTACATTCTTTCAAAGCAATGCATAATGATAGACAAGCTGAGAAGAACCAGGATAAACCCTTGATAATAGAAATTGAACAGTGGAGTGGTCTTGGAATTGAGCCTTTTGTGAAGAACATCTTAGATCTATTTTCCTCCTTTCAAAACAACCAACTCAACAGTATCTGCACCAGGACTTCTTGCACATAAGCCTGGAAAGCTATTCATTTATGCATTTCCATACTTTTCACTATTATCATTGGTAATTCTGAAGATTCAGAAGGATTCTCCAAAAGTAATTGTAATGAACCCCCACCCCCTTAGCATGGGTAACATTCCATCTGATGTCTTTCCATCTTTCTCAACTTGTGGGTTATTGAATGCAATTCATATCAAAACTCGCCCCTTTCAGAATGTTTAGTCCAGGAGCTCCACATCCTTTTTCATAAATCCCTGCTGTCACTGCCTCTCCTTAGATCTTGTTTCTTGTCATTATGTTCAGATCATGGTCTGAGATATCATTTAGATGTTTCATTTTTGGATTTTTTTTTGTGCTTTGTGGTGTACCTCCTCAAATCTTATTGTTTGTGCCACTAATAGCTTGTAGTTAACTGTACTTTATCAAGTGTATCTTTCTAGGCAGGTAAATATGTAGTATCATTTATTTCCTTAAAAAATAAAAATTAAATAACATGGAAGTGTAAATTAGTTATACTGTTAAGTGTGTAAACATTTTCTGTTTTTCTTCTAGTTAGTATTTGATAAATATTATTGTGGTGATGTCTTCTGATGTTTCCACCTTTTTCTTGAAGCATAGTTTTCTCTTGCAGTGTTTATTGGGATGTCTTGTGTGTTTTCTTTCCCTCAGATATGGAAAAAGCTTCTGGGTTCAAAAAAAATGTCCCTTGTGGGTACTAATTAACTCTGCAAGATGCCCACACCTGAATGTCAGACCTGCACCGCTTTTAGACCCCTCAACAAAAGAAAGGCCAGACTGGTTGTTAAAGGCTTTCTCCAGCCCTCAGCCACTTCATCTTCTACCTCCCCCAACAAGAAGCCAGAGAAATGAAAGAAGGGAAGATCTTGGGAAAAGGACTCAAAGTCCCATTGTAAAGAAAAGGAGGAGTGCAAATGCATTTCCTCATCTTCTGAGGGCCAACTGGAGGCAAAGGTACACCACCCTTCTGTGTCTCTGGCTCCAGCTCCTACAGGCCTTATCTCCAATAGTTAGTCTCAGAATCATCCAGCTCCCCTACCTTTAGCATTCAGAGTCCCTTTCTATCCAAGAACCCTTCCACCTCTTAGAGCAGACTCCATTATTGATTACGCCATCATAGTTTTCTCTGGGACTTCCCCTTCACCTCCTCAGGTCTGAACTTCAACTTTCCTGATATGATCTTCAGATCTGATGACTAGAAGGAGTCTGTCCAAGCTACCTTCAGTGACTTCCTGTTCTAGGTGTGCTAGGTCGGTAGAGGAAGAGTAGGTACAAGAGGCAGTACTTGGATTCTCATGAGGAATCCCATTCCAGGGACACTGACCTCAAAGGAAGAAGTCTCTATCAAATCAACCATGAACATGCCTTCTTTGGGAATTTATTTGAATTGTTCAAACAACTTGGAAAGTGGACCATTGAAGCCCCTTTCACAAGAGTAGTTGATTTCATAGGTTCATAATTAGTAGGTTCATAGATTAGTACTAAGCTAACTGCCCTTGCGAGCCATTTTAAACCTAGCCAATTATCCCTTGTGAGACTCAAACCCTGCATCTTGTGTTTGTAAGGCAAACACCTTAACCATTAGGCCACCCTCCCATTGGAGGCTTTCTGTGTGGGCCCATTTGCGTCCTGGTTGGTCACATGCCCTTCTGGATCTGGTGTCTCAGAGGGCTCAGAGAGAACCTGAAAACATTTTGTTAAATTTCAGACAGACCCCACTAGAACAAGGGTCCAGCATTTGATGCTGCTATGATTGTGGCAACCACAAAAAGGACATTTCTGGGGAAAGTTCATTGTATCATCTGCCCAAGAGAGCGAGCCTTGGGTTTTGGATTATTTAGAAAAGCGCATGCATGCTTCAGCCACTTTTGCCTTAAGCGTGCTGAACTATCTTGCCTGTTTGACAAGACTTCAACAGGATATTATCACTGAAGTGTCAAAGTTTAAGATTCAACAATGTTCAGAAGATCCTCGATCCTCAGTTGTTTACAGTGCAGTCCATATCCAACACCTGCATGAGGCTGTTATCCAAAATGGCCGATAAAACATCCCGAGTGACAGGCATTGGTATCGCCATGCTCCATCATGCCTTGATGCATTTATGCTTCAAGGCATCCTTTGTTAATGCTCCTTTTGACAGTTATTTTTTCTTTAGCCTAAAAGTCAGAGGTTATCACTAGGTGTGAGTAGGATTAAAGACAGTTTGCCGTTGGAGTTCGCTACTGTACTACCTGAAAGGTCCTTCTCTAGAAAACAGAAGGGTGGAAAGTATCTTCTTTATTTCTAAAGCACAGCAACCTTTTCAGGATGCTCCTAATGAGAGTTCCCTGTGGTGTAAGGAAAACTACAATGGATACCACCCACAAGGTAGGGGCGGTCTGCAGAACCAGGGCTTCAGAGGGGATTTTTCTGGGAGGCCTTTCCAACATCCTGAAGGGTTGTCAGAGTGCTACATTCCTAAGGGAGTCAGGGCTTATTTTTGGTCTCTGCCCAAAAGCTTGGGTGACCATCACATCAGATGTGTTGAGAGTTGTCTACAGATTTTATGCAATTCTCTTTTTGTTCATTCCAAAGGCTGTTTCCCCCTACCAGAGAAGGATGGCAGCATTGGAAATCCAAAACCTGTTTATTAACAATGTCATCCAAAATGTCCAACCAGACCAATGAGGTAAGGGGTCTGTTTGAGTGTCTTTTAAATACCAAATAAAAACAAGAACCTCAGACTCATTCTGGATCTCAGGAAGTTGAACCAGTTTACCAAACAGGTCAAATTCTGGATAGTCATAGTGCAGTCCAGTTTACCTTTTCTGAGGAAGGAGAACTGGATGTGCTCAGTAGATCTCTAGGATGCTTGCCATTGAATAAAGATGGCAAAGCATTCCTGGAAGTTTCTGTGCTTTTAGCTTGGAGCCAGGTATAAGTTTTGGGCTCTGCCCTTTGGTCTCACCATAGCTCCCTGCATGTTCAAATACATGACAGCAGTTGCAGTCTGGTTCAGGCTACAAGGTGTTTAGGTCTTCCCCTATCTAGATGATTGGCTTCTGACTGCTTCCACAAGGACGTCACTAATCAAGGCTTAAGATTCCTTGCTCCATCTGTGTGTGTCCTTGGGCATAACTGAATAATGAGAAGTACAGTTTGGAACTAGTTCAAGTACTGGAATTTATCAGTTGTCATTTGGATTCTGTCACTGAGACAGTCAAGCTACCATTATGAAGACTAAATTATGTTCATTTACAGGCATCTCACATCTTCCAGGTTCACAAACCACCCGTGGCCTCGATTCTTCATCTTTCTGCACTTATGGACACCTCTGTCTGTCTAGTACCTTTAGCAAGGTTGCACATGAGGTTAGTACAATGGACTCTGGCAGTTCATTGGTCCTATCTGACTTATCCTATGGACTTATCCATTTCACTACCAAATATTTCTCATCACCACATTTGTTGGTGGCTGAAATCTCCTGGTTACAACAGGTCAACTATATGTTCTTCTCCATCCCCAGGTTACAGTGTCCACAGACATTTCTCTAGGGGGTGGCTTGTCAAGGGGAAGAGTGTTCAGGTCTCCTGGTCTCAGTACAAGGCTAATCTTCACATCAACAATTTGGAAGTGATGACAGTTCTAGTGTTGGTCCTTTCTGGGTGTAATCACTCTCCAGATCAACAATACGTTGATGGCATGGTATATGAACAAGCTGGGAGAAAAGCGGTTCTATCCCCTGTGTCAAGAGTTATAAGACTGTGGCAATGGATGTTGTTTTCTCACTGCTTTCTGATAGCAAAACACATTCCAAGGAAGTCCAATATTCTAGTGGGCATTTTGAGCAGGTCTGTCCTCCTTCATTACAAGTGGTCCCTATGACATCCCTCCACTGAACCAGTAATCAAGGAGCCTCAATCCTCACCACTGGCAACAGTGGGAGACGTCCACTGGGAGGATAACAAGTATACACACAGTATTTCCAGATGCAGCTCTCTGCATCAAGTGCAATTTCCCTTAAGAGCACACACTGACCACAGTCAGTCTGGGATTGGTTTCTCCCTCTTTCTCCAGATTTGCAATAAAACTCCCCACTGACACAGCTATAGAGTTGAGATCTCAGCTGAGTGACCAAGCACAGACATCCAGCACCCTCTCTGTCCAACCAGTGCTTTGTGTCCCTGCCCAAGTAGCTGGCACATACACACTTCAGGTTTGATTTACACAAATACACCTGGGAAAGGCTGGCACAGGTTTATTAGCTATGTCCCCTTCTGCCCATACTATAAGGTAGTTATTACTGCCACCAGTCACTCCTTATAAGCTACTTTAAATCCCTTAACAAAGGGTGTCCAATTGTACTGTGGGATATTAATATTAACACAAATGGTAGTTTTACCAAGAGCAAGGCTGTTAGGAGTGGCCCACACAGTGTCGCCAAATAAACATGCAAGTACTCTCAGAACTTAAATATCTCCACACAAATCAGCCAAAATGAAAGGTTTAAATATATATCTTAAGTAGTTAACTTCATTTGGTCATCAACCTGTGGGGTCTTGGATCCAGACCGGATCCAAGATGGCAGTTTCACCAGCATCAGATCCAAGCTCCAAGCTCCTCCCCTTACTCGTAATACCACTACACTTATTCCTTTCCTCAGATCTCATTTGCCGTGGCTTCACCTACAATGTGGTCCCTTGAGCTCCAAGTTGGTAGGACAGTTTTGGGGTATTTTTTGGTGTGTGTGTGCAGAGTTTTTGGGTAGATCTTTGACCCCATTTTTCTTCCTTAACCTCCCCTTTACATTTTCCATTTAAAATAAAAAAATATATTGAGTAGAGTATTCTGTTTGGTAGTGGAGTTAGTGCAGGCCTTCTTCCCCTTTCCTGCCTCATGTTTGAGTGTGTGTGTGTGTGTGTGTGTGTGTGTGTGTGTGTGTGTGTGTGTGTGTGTGTGTGTGTGTGTGTGTGTGTGTGTGTGTGTGTGTGTGTGTGTTTGTGTGTGTGCGTGTGTTTCTGTGTTGGGGTTGGGTTTGGGTTTCTGCCTTTGGCACCTTGTACCTTTTGGGCTGGATGATGTCTGATCAACAGAAGTTGATCTTCAGGAAATGCACAGAGTGTGGCCATAAGTTGTCACCAGCAGATGGCCATACTTTTTTTTTTGTATGTTTGGGGCAGCACACTTGTCCTCCAACTGCTCCATATGTGTGGGGTTTAACTCCAGGGCCCTGAAAGACCGCAGGGCCAAGCTGATTTTAAAGGGGCTTCTCCCTTCTAAGGAGGCTGCTGCCTCCTTGTCTACTGTTTCTGCTGTCATGGCTGTGACCACAACTACCTCAGCCATTGTGTCCCAGGCAGGAACTCACCATCCTGACCACAGACCTGGAGAAAGGGGGTCTAGGAAGCAGAGAGAGAGAGAGAGAGAAAGAAAAGGGAAGGAAGAGATCCCTAGAATGCTCGGATCTGTTGGGTCCTCCCTTCCAAGCTACCTGCTGTTACCAGGCCGACTTTCCCTTGGCTCTGCTCACTGAGGTTTTCCCAGGAGCTGGAGGAGGTTCTGCCTCTTTCTATGGCCTCCATACACCGCACTTCCTGAATGGCGTTGGTGACCTCTTCAAGGTCTACCAGAAGCTTATCAGAAGCCGATATGGAGAGAATGATGTGAAGATTTATTTGCACCCAGTTTCAGATGTAGATCTTGCTGGCACCCTCTCCCTCTGGAGGGGGTAGCTCACTGCCATTGTCTGCCCCTATTTCTCCTTCTCCAAGCCATCTTCTGGTATCACAGTCCCTGGATCTGAGAGGTTTTGGAGTCAGGGGCCCGGTGCTGATGGAACCATTTACCTCGACGCCGACAGTTACCTTGAGTGTGTCGGCTCCGACTGAGTCAGATCCAAACACTCAGAGCCGTAGCTTGGGTGTCGAATCCAAGGGTTTGGGTTTTTCTCCATCGACTCTGACCTTGTTGGGTCATGGCCTACTCCTCAAGGTCTCAGCACCTTTAGGCTCGGCTCTGATCCCCATGTCGGATCTGGGTAGAGCGTCCTATCTTTCGGTGGAGGCTCACTCCCCCTCAGCATTCAAAGTGGTGGAGAGGGTTCTCTCACATGGGTCAAGGCCCCTGACCATTTCCTCAGAGCCTGCCCTGACCCCCCTCTCTTCTGGGTGTGCCTTCTGGCATTCTGCCCATGCAGGGACAGCCCTGTCTCGACATGCCCCAGACTGTTCCCTCGGGGAACCACAGGCTGTTAGCGAGTCCTCAAGCCCCAATGAAGAGTTTCCTCATGAACACAAGTGCAAGAGGAGGCACCTGGATTCCCCCGAGTCTCTCATGGAGGATACTGACTCGGAGGAAAGGGAAGTCTCCCCCAGATCAGCCCCCAAGGATGTCTCCTTTGGCGACATCATGGAGATCCTGCACCAGCAGGGGGGGTTGGTCCACCCCCAAGCCTTCCTCTGACGAGTTGGTTTATTTGGAGGCATTCAACATGAGCCCATCTACTTCTTGGGTGTTCCCCCCCATGGACCCCCTGGTGGACCTCATTATCACCAGGGCATGGAAAGAGCCAGACACCATGGAGCCAATCACAAAACATCCAGATAAAATCTTGATTCCCTCGGTAGATTGACCGAGCTGGAATAAAGGGTCCCCAGTTGATGCTATGGTGGTAGTGGCTCCCACTAAGAAGGAACTGGCTCAGGAGAGTTCCACGGTCCATCCTTCGGACCAAGAGACCAGGACAATGGACCGTTTGGGAAAGCGGACTTATGCTTCAGCCACCTTTTGTATAAGGGCACTGAACTATATGGCCCATGTTACCAGACTGCAGTGTGACCTGATCAAAGAGTTCACTGTCTCCCCCAGAGTCCATGTCGCCAGAGAATAAATGCACATTCTCTATGTGAATGGGCACTCTGAAAACGGTTACCAACACGTCCATGCAACTCCTTTCTCATGCCACTGGAATGGCACGGGCAGCCATGTCCGGCATTGCTATGAGGTGACACGCCTGGCTCAGGCTATGTAATTTTGTGGAACCCTTCAAGGCATCTTTTGCGAATGCTCCCTATGACGGCTCTTCCTTGTTTGGGAAGACAGTCCGTGACACACTAGTCCAGAGTAAAAAGGACAGGAAGACACTGTCTGCCATTGAGATCCACTTCTCCAACCTCCAAAGATCCTTCTCCAGGAATCAGTGGGGACAAAAGAATATATGGTTCCAGAAGTCTCAGTAATCCCAGGACACTCTGGACTCCTTTTCCCCTCGAGGCAGAAGGTGACAAGACAGACGCTGGCCCAGAGGCAGGGGGGATCCGAAGAAGTTTGGGTCTCGAGAACAGTTCTCGGACAGACCCATGCAGCAGCTCTGAGGGGTTGCCCAACTGCTCTGCTATGGAGGCAGTCGGGAGCCATTTTTCTATGCACCTGATGGCATGGGAATCCATGTCAACAGACTGTTGGGTGCTCCAGCTAATATCTAGAGGTTACACAATTCTCTTTGTGATACATCCCTCTCCCCCAAAGCACCTCCCGTATGTTCAAACCATGCAAAGGTAGGCAGCAGTGATCAAAGTAGAAAAGCTGCTAAACAAACAGGCCATGCAGTCTGTCCCCACCCAGATCAGTCTGGAGGAGGCATATATTCCAGTTTCTTTTTAGTGCCAAAAAAGATAGGGGACGCCTGGCTGATTCTCGACCTTTCCATTCTGAACCTGTCAGTTGCCAAAGAAAAGTTCCACATGGTCACTTTACAATCCATCCTGCCTTATCTGCCGGAAAATGACTGGATGTGCTCAATAAACCACCAGGATGCGTATTACCATATAAAGATGCACAGACACTCCAGGAGGTTTCTCTGCTTTTGCCTAGGAGCCAAGCACTACCAGTTCAGGGCCCTACCATTCAGTCTCACCACAGCACCGGGGGTGTTCACCAAGGTCATGGCAGCAGTAGCGGCTCACCTGAGGCTTCAGGGCATACAGGTCTATCTGTACCTAGATGACTGGCTCCTTGCCGCTCCCACCAGGCATCTACTCTGTCAAGCCAGGGATTATTTCTGGAAGCTGTCAGACTTACTGGGCATCACTATAAATATAGCCAAGTTCTCTCTAGAACTGGTTCAGGTCCTGGACTACATAGGGACGAGAATATACACATTGCAATGCAAAGTCTTTCTGACTCCAGAGAGGGTGGCAGCTACTATCACTCTTCTTCCTTGTCTCATCTTCACATGCGGGTTCTGGAATGGACGTTGGCAGTCCAGTGGTCTTTATTGGATCGGCCATTGATACATTCAATTCACTTAATGAGGCATGCAGAAGTCTCTTCTCTGGTGGCTTCAATTTCCGGATATGATAGAGGGATGGTCCTTTATTGCAGCCCCTCCCCAAGCCACGGTGACCATGGATGCCTCCCGACTTGGAGGGAGGGCATTGCTCGGACAGGACAGTCCAAGGCATGTGGTCCCTAAATGAGACCAATTTTCATATCAATGTTCTGGAGATGAGGGCGGTCTTATTAGCATTGCAGGCCCTTCATGCCTCTCTTTCTCTGGGAACTATTGTGGTTCAGACAGACAACATGTCAGTCATCTGGTACATCAACAAACAGGGAGGAACCAGATCCCACCCCTCTTTGTCGAGAGACCATGAGAGTATGGGAACCATTTTCTGATAGCAATGCACATTCCAGGTCGGTCCAACATACTAGCGGACAAATTGAGCAGAACTATCCTTCTGCCTTATGAGTGGTCTCTGAATCCTTGTGTAGCATTGTGGATCTTCATCAAGTGGGGTCAGCCTTGCTTCAATCTTTTTGCATCTCTTTCCAGCATGAAGTGCAGCGAGTTCTTTGCTCTGATCCCCCCTCATGGGGAACCCCCAGAGACGCTCTGGTCCATGCTTGGCCTCCCGGTCTTCTTCATGCATATCCTCCATTACCCATCATGACAAAGTTTTTACAGGGGGCTCGTCAGTTGGGAAGCAGAGTCATCCTTATTGCCCCATTCTGGCCTCACCAGATCTGGTTTCTCTGTCTATGGTCTCATCTGGTAGCTCCATCTTGGATCTTGGATCCGATTCCCGATCTTATTTTACACCCATTGGGGATTCCCCTTCCAGACCTGGGCAGTCTGAAACTCATGGTTTGGCTACTCAAATTCCATTGATTGCCAGGACTCCCAGACTTTCTTCCCCTGTTAGTTCTTTGCTCTGATCCCCCCTCAGGGGGAAACCCCCAGAGGCACTCTGGTCCATGCTTGGTCTCCCGGTCTTCTTTATGCATATCCTCCATTACCCCTCATGACAAACTTTTTACAGGAGGGTCGTCAGTTGGGGAGCAGAGTCATCCTCATTGCCCCATTCTGGCCTTGCCAAATCTGGTTTCCTGTCTATGGTCTCATCTGGTAGCTCCACCTTGGATCTTGGATCCGATTCTGGATCTTATTTCACACCCATTGGATATTCCCCTTCCAGACCTGGGCAGTCTGAAGCTCATGGCTTGGTTACTCCAGTTCCATTAATTGCCAGGACTCCCGGACTTTCTTCCCCTGTTAGATCTATTCTGGTGGCAGCCCATAAGTCATCTATCAGAAAAGTTTATCATAGTAAGTGGAAGCGTTTTTCAATCTGGGCTTATCAGAGGGATTTAGATCCTTTTACAGATCCAGTGCCAGCAGTTCTTGAATTTTTAGCACACCTTTTCTAGCAGGGTGTCAGCTCTTCAATGGTGAAGGTTCAACTGGCTGCCATTTCTAATTTCCATGTAGGTGAAAACATGGGGTCCTTGGCTTCTTCCTGACTTTGCAGAAAACCTTCATTAAAGGGATCTTTCTTTTAAGGCTTCCGGTTAAGGACCTCACGCCTCCTTGGGATCTTACCTTAGTTTTACAGGCATTAGTTGCTCTGCCCTTTGAGCTGGCTGTCTCTGTGGACTTGGAATTGTTGTCTTGCAAAACAGCTTTCCTAGTGGCTATCACCTTGGCTAGGAGAGTGTCAGAACTTCAAGCATAGGTTCATAGGTTCATAGGTTCATACTAGGCTATCTGCCCTGGTGCAATTATAAGCCTAGCCCGATTCTGCATGGCTTACGCCACCCCTTGATTTGAGTATACTGTGCCCTTTTTAAGATTTAGTTTTCTATGCCTCTGTCTAATAGTGACACGGGAGTAATCCCTGGGACAAACCTACGATCCCCCATCCACCTATCGAGATTCTTCTTGAAGAGATTCAGTGAGATGCTCTGCCTCACATGAACTGGAATTCTATTCCAGAGCAAAGGGAGCCTCTGGGTTATGAACCTGTCCCTCCAGCAAGATCTATTTATTTCTGTGCTGAGGTTCAAGTCCCTCGAGCATGTGGCTCTAAGAGATTTAGATTTACTGAGGTGGAGCATGTCCATTAATTCTGGATTTGACATAGCTTTGTATGTCAGGCATAGATCCCCTCGAAGTAGGCGGTATGCAACTGAGTAGAGCTGGAGTTTTTTTAACCGAGCAGCATATGGCATCTGTTTGAGACCCTTGATCCTCTTGGTGAGATACATTTGGGGTCTTTCTAATTGCTGCAGGTGTCAGGTAAGGTACATCCCAAAAGGGGCATTGTATTCTATGATGGGCCTGATGAGGGATGAATAAAGGAGCACGATTACCTCTCTTGATCTAGATGTGAAACCCTTCATGATGAGGTGGGCTATGTAGAAGGTCTTTCTAACCACTTTGGCATTGTGGTTTTCAAAGGAGAGATTGCTATCAACTTGGGTCCCCAGGTCCCTAATAACTTTCTCTGTACTTAATGGGTTTCCACCTATGTGGTAATTTGTGAGCACATTGTTTTTGCCAAAGGGTATGACTATACATTTTTTGGCATTTAGCTTTAAACCATAGCGCTGGCACCAGTTATCTGTCTCTGTGAGACCTTTTTGAAGGATGTTTGTGTCAGCTGGAGAATTGATTATGGCGCCCAGTTTGCAGTCGACTGCGAACTTGGTGAGCCATAGTCCTTCCATGTTTGCCTGTACCTCGGAAAAGTATATACCGAACAAGAGTGGTCCCAGGACAGAACCCTGTGGGATGCCACTTGTGACCGATTTCGAGTCAGACATGGCTCCAGCAACTCTCACTCTGTGGGTTCTGTCTTTGAGCCAGTTTGTGGCCCATCTTGTGACATAGGGGTTTATATTTAAGCTGGATAGCTTTTCTATGATGCCCGAGTGGGGTATTGTGTCAAATGCCTTTGCATGGTCCAGATAGGCTGTGTGGACTACCTTCCCTTCATCTATGGCTTTGGTGACTGTTTTGAAGAAGTCAACCAGGTTCAAAAGGCAGGATCTGCCCTTGACAAAGCCAAACTGGGTAGGATCTAGTGTCTGTAGGTCCCCAATGTCTTTGTTTATGAGCTCCATGATGATCCTCTCCATAGCCTTGCAGACTAAACTAGTCAGGCTTATGGGCCGATAGTTTCCAGGGTCCATTCTGTGGGCTCATATCCTGTAGTGAGGCTGAGATTGTATAGCTGTTTTATTTGAGGGATTAGTTCCTCTTGGAGTTCATGTAGGATGCAACCTGGGATGCCATATGGTCCCATGGAAGCAGTATTTTTGCTTTGGAGAGGGCAGCCTTCACCTGAGCATCAGAGATGTTTGGGAGGCAGCCCTCTGCCGGGATAGATACTTGCTGTTTTGGAGGGGAGGGGGTGAAGAAGTTTTCACTGAACCTGTCTGCCAGGATATTGGCGATGTCTGTGGGTTCAGTGTATTTTTGTCATTTAGAATCAACTCAGAACAAGTCTGGGAGTTGCATCCCAGGTTTCTAACATAACTGAAAAAAGCCTTATGATTGTCTTTGGCCTCCTGTGCAATTTTTCTCTTGAAGCTGGCCTTGGAGGATTTTATGAGGGATCGTAATTATTTGCTAGTACTGATCAGAGATGCCTTCCCTATTAGGGATTTTGCTCTATCATGTAGTAGCTTCCTCCTTCTGTTATACAGTTTATTTATGGCAGGTGTCCACCAGACTGGATGCCTGCCTTTGGATGATTGGGTCTTGGTTTTGTTTGGGATAGCATGATCCATGCATTCCTGGAGATGTCCGTAGAATGCGTTTATATAGGATTCTGCAGTTTGGGCCGTAGTTTCCACTGGCCCTGGGGCCTTGAAGGATTCCACTTCAGTTTTGAGAAGTGAGAAGTTCGCTTTTGAGAAGTTTTTCACTGTGGTTTTCTGGGCTGGGGGTGAGGTCGGGATGTGGACATCCAGTGAAATTAATTTATGGTCTGATCTTACCAATGAGGGATATACTTCTGGTGTGGAGCATAGAGTCCTCATGTTGGTAATGATCAGGTCTAGTATGTTGTCCCCTCATGTGGGAGTGGTGACTAGTTGATCCATAGCATTTGAGTTTATAATTTCCAGGAACCTTTGGGCTAAGGTGCTGGGGCTTGAGTAGTGCTCCCAGTCAATGTTTGGGTAGTTGAAGTCGCCCAATATAATGGTGTTCGGAGAGATCTTCATGTTCTCCAATGTTTTCAGGAAAGCCGAGTGGGATTCCTGACTTTGAGAGGGTGGTCTGTAGGATGCTATAAACTGAAAAGCAGTCTTGCCCACTGTTAGTTGCACATGGATGGTCTCCAATACTTCGTGCAATGCCACTAACCTGGAGGTGTGGATATCCTTGATAAATATGGAAACTCCCCCTCCTTTTGTGGTTTGGTCCGGGTTTTGGGCCCGAAAAGCATGATATGAGGTATAGCCTGGTAGTGCTGGGCTGCTCTCTGGAGCCTTGAACCAGGTTTCTGTCACTGCACAGATATCGATGTTCTCCATACTGAGGAGAGCTTCGAGTGCGTGCATCTTGAGGTTAAGACTTCTGGTGTTTAGCAGCATTACCTTTAGTTTCTTGTTCCTTGTGCTGTCTATGGGGGTGGGTTTGACTTTTGAGCCTTGCCTAAAAAAGGCACTATGGGGGTGGCAAGAGCCTTTGCCAATATCCGAAAGCCCAGTGGTGACAGGTGCAAGCCGTCCCTAGCGAAACAACATGGCTTGTTGAGCATATCATCCCAGGCTAACAGACACTGGATCCCCTTTGAATGACACCAAATTTTAGCCAATTGTTAAAATCGATCATTTTGTCTTTGTACTGTGGCATCATTATAGGTGAGGGTAAGATGCTGCTCAAGGTCAGGGTCATACCAGCCTGGGCTACATGATCAGAGAGCTCCTCTATGTCTCTTTTCATGTAGTCCAGGGAGGTACGTCTCAGGTCATTCACACCAGCATGTACAATGACTGAGTCATATTTGTATTTGCTTTGGAGTGACCTGAGTGCTTGCGTTATGTGGCGGATCCTAGCACCTGACAGGCAGCTCACCGTGACCTTCTCTTTATTCAGCCTGGTGAGCGGGACGTCAGTGTGTCTGACAATAGAGTCACCTATTACAAGAGTATCAGGTGTGTTATTCAGCCTTAAGGGCTGTGGCTGCTTGGCACACTGACTTTGTGGGTTATGTGTTGTGTGTTTTGTTTTGAGGTAGCGTTTGCTTGGATGTCTGCTTTGGAGGTCTCTGTTGCTTAGGTAGATTTTTATTTAGAGCCTCCGAGTATGTTTTTATGTATTTATGTGTTTGGTTCGCTGATGTGGTGGGACTATGTGATACTGGAATTGTGTTGTGTGAGGTTACCTTCTCCTCCTGACTGGTTACACCAGTTTTGAGATGAGAGAGCTCAGCCTCCAGTTTGGCTAAATAGTTGCATCTCTCACATATATTTGAACCTGTTTGGAGGAGGAGAGGGTTGTCCGTGTACATGAGACAGTTGTAACATTGCCTCAAAATTCCCAGATTCACCAGCTGGACTGGAGAGGAAACCATTGACATCCTAGAGTAATATAGGGAAACTGAATTTAAGACGGACCAATAGAGGACAGGGTAATCGTAGAGAGTATAAGAGTAAGTAGTGCTTATGATTTAATAGTGCTAACTTGTAGGATTACTTAATTGGACCAGTGAAGGGCCTTAGAATGAGAATATGGTGTTTAAATTGAGAGATAGAGCAGTTCTAAGGGAAAAAGTGAAGGGCAGACTTTGTGGAGCCGGGAATAGTTTAAACCCAATTAGGCGGCGCTGCCCGCTGTTGCGCTATGCTCAAAACCACACAAAACCATGCAAAAGAGGGTTTTAAGAGAGGAAGATGAAGGAGTTTTGGAATTGACCCAAAATGGCCAATATAACTACAGTTTCAAGTCAGTAACCACTCCCACAGGGGCAGGCAGGCTGTTCAATGTTTTTCACTGCCACTCATCAACAGACAGACTTCCCTTTAGCCCAAGCAAAAAATGGCCTCACAGAAACTTACAAACAGTACAAGAACAGAAAGCCTGTAACTGAACTTTTTTAAATCTCAGAAAAGTGGGAAAAAAGCAAGGTTTTTTTTGTTTTTTTGTTTTTTTCAGAGATAGCAGAGGTTCACAAGTATCAGCAAGTTATAACAGTGCAGTAAATGACCCCACACAAGAGTGATAGGCCAAAGACAGATAAAATGCAAGTTTTGAGAAAAAAACGATTTTAAAAATTCAGTAAACAGCTCTAGGTTGTGCTCTAACTACAGTTACTAATGTAGTTACCTGTAGGTCTGGGATCGAGTACCCTATTTAAGACTCCTGCCTACTACCCTACTTAGGGATCAAAGCTATACAGTTCTGAATAGCCTCCTCCTGAAAAGAAACAGGAAAGTATGTCCTACAGCTCTTCCAGGTTTTAATAATAATTGTAAGCTTCTCTAACCCAGTGTAATTGTTAATCCCAAAGCAAGATCTGCCAGCAGCCAACCTTAGCTTCTTCCATCCTACTGACCACTTACACCCATTTGTATCTCCAGCTACCTGCTCCATTCCATAAACCTCAAGCCCAGTAAGTAGTCCTGGCAGTAATACCTGCTAGGTCCACTAGGTGTCTCTCTTCTCCTAGAATTGTTTACCCATGCAAACTTTTTCTGCCTAGCAATTTCTATGTATCTTATTATCTGTTAGCCTTTTTGTGTGTTTTTTTTCCTCCCATCTCCTTTCCCTGATATTTCCAACATTACCTCTCTCATACCTCATACACCAAACATTCTTGCATCCCCTTGAATTACTTACCTTTACTATTAGCACTTCACTGATTGTTTTTCTCCTCAACCTCTCTTCTTTGGCTCTTCCTGCTCCATTCACCCTGCGGGCTCACTCTGCTCCCCTCCCTACCCCCAATTCCCACCCACCCTCAGGGGTCCTACATTTATCTTGCCTCTGGACACACCCCTTGGTTTCCCTCTCCAATCATATCCAAACCTAACTAAATAGTCCAACCCTCCTGAACTTAGATACACCCACCTACCAAACATAACCACCCCCTCCTTTTCTTACTAGCACAACTAAAATGTCACAGCCCTACCTTTTGCCCTTCCTTCCCAGGGTACTCTCACCTTACAATACACCATTACTCTACATCTATCTTCTCTGCTAACCTACATCTACATTACTATGTCTCCATCTATCCTCCATTCACAACTGAAAATACCTATCACCTTTTTACTACTTTCCTCTCTTATTACTACTTACTTCCTAACCTCCTATGAACATTCCCTGACTGTTCCTCTTTCACTTCCCTCAGAACACACCTGTACACCTGCAATATCCCTACCCCCATCCTTCTTTCACACTTCCTCACAATCCATCTACCTTCTTGCCAAATACCACAGGCTACTACACTGCAAACTACTAAAATCTAAAACAAAGAAAACATTTGACACTTTCCATAAACTTAGCCACGAAAAATATTATATATTTCTCCATCTACCACAAGATGGGGACATACACCCCAACCCAGGCCCACATGATAATACAACCAACACACATCAAAACCATACCAAACCCTTCTCTCTCTCATCCTCTAAACACTCTAACCTATTATCCATTGCCCATCTCAATATACGTAGTGTCTGTAATAAAATTAGTCAACTCCATGCCTTGCTTGAAATGCACAAATTTGATATTTTATGCTTATCAGAAACTTGGCTAAAGCCTTCAATTAAAGACATTGAAATTACCTCACCTGGTTATAACATTGTTAGACTTGATCGCACTACCAGAAAGGGAGGGGGAGTAGCAATTCTATATAAAACAAACCTAAAGCTTACTCCTATAGACCTTACCCTTTCCCAAAACAAAAATGCCGAAGTAATTTGCTCCAAAATCACAAATCAACAATACTAAAGCAATAAACGTCATTTGCGCATATCTCCCCCGTGGAAATAACATCTCCACCTTAGAACATATTCTTGACCAGCTCTCTATTAAACTCCCTCAAGAAACACTTTTCCTTGGGGACTTTAATATAGATTGGAAATCCTGTAACAATAATAACCCTACTTCCCACATAAACCTTTATGGTTTCAAACAACTCATTAATAGTCCCACCAGAATCAATAAAAAAAGCAAAAAAGAAACTACCTTAGACTGGATCCTTACCAACTCCCCATCCTTCCTGATGACCTTAGTGACCACTCCCTCACCTACATCATTAGAGCTAAAACTAACCTAACCTTACCTACCACATTCAGAACACTGCACTCCAAAAAACAATTTAATCCAGAACAGTTTCAAACAGAACTTTCACAATACAATTGGACCCCTCTAAAACATCTCACACTTAACAAGGCTGTTGAACGCTTTAATACAACATTCCTTTCAATCCTAAATCAACATTCCCCAACTCGCACCATTAGAATAAAAACTAAAACAGCACCCTGGCTTAGCTCCACTACTAAGCATAAAATCATCCTCAGAAATAAATCTTGGAAGAAATGGCATTCCTCTAAAAACCCAACAGATCATCAAACCTTTAGAGAACTCAGGAACATTACCAAAAAAGCCATCCTTTCAGATACAAAGAATTATTACTTTGAACTTCAGCAATCCACCAGAAATGAACCAAAAAAGTTCTGGTCTAGTATTAACAATCTACTAACTCCAGGCAAAATAGTTACACCCAACCCTCAGGATTCTGACCCTGATGATCCCACCTTAATAGCTAATAACTTCAATACTTTCTTTACTACTTCCATACAAAGTCTAGCTAACCACCTATCACCTGACACTTCTCAACTACTTTTAAGTAACTTCAATGACTCTCTTCCTCCCCTTCAACTACAACCTATATTTACCTCCTATATACAATCTCTTTTACAAAAACTTAAACCCACTACCCCTTCAGCTGATAAGCTTCCTGCTGAATTCCTGCAAATAGCAGCTAAAGCTATTGCCTACCCTGTCTCTATTCTAATAAACAGATCCATAAAAGAAAGTACTTTCCATGCAATCTGGAAAATATCACACATCATACCCTTACACAAAGGAGGTAAATCTACTGACCTCTCTAACTTCCGCCCAATAGCACTATTATCTCCTCTAGCTAAAATCATGGAAAAATGTATACACAAACAACTACTTAACCATCTCCTCCATAACAACCTACTAGCTAACACTCAACATGGATTTAGACCTTCACATAGTACCACCACTGCTTTACTCTCATTTACCAACACTATCAACTGTAACCGTAACAACAACAAACTAACCTCTTCTCTTTTCCTAGACCTATCAAAAGCCTTTGATATGGTTAACCATACACTTCTCTTACATATACTTAAATCCCTTGCCTTGGATTCCTCTTTCTTAACCTGGTTTTCATCCTATCTTGAAAATTGCCAACAATCAGTACTCTGGAAAAACTCACTATCTGCTCTACTTCCTATCTCTTTAGGAGTATCTCAAGAATCTATACTAGGTCCACTTTTATTTTCTATCTTTATTAATGATCTCCAATCATCTATTCAAAACACTACCTGCATACAATATGCAGATGATTCTACCATAATTTGTACAGCTTCCTCTCAAATAGAACTCCAGGCTCTCACACAAACAACCTTTTCAACCGTTGAACAGTGGTTCTCAAATAGATGCCTTCTCCTGAACCCCAAGAAAACTAAACTATTACTCTTTTCACCTACCCACAAATCTACTCAACTAAACTTCACTATTACTACAAGTGATAATACCCACATTTCACCTGACCCTACAACAAAACTGCTTGGTGTCACTATTGATAATAATCTCAACTATGATTATCACATCAATAACACAATAAAAGCGGTTAATAAAAAGATTGGTTCACTGTACAGAATCAAGCCCTTCCTCACACCTGCAGCACGGACCACCTTAGCCCAATCACATCTTATCTCTACCCTTTTGTATGCTTCCTCTATTTACACTAATCTCTCTAAAAGCAACCTCAGGAAACTGACTACATCTTACCATAATATTGCTCGATTTGCCACAGCATCTCAGTCTAGAACTCACCACTGTCTAAATTTAAAACAATGACACTGGTTAGAACTTCCTAACAAGCTTATCTATCAACAACTCCTAATAGCACACAAAATCCTATATCAACCATCAAAAACACCTGCTCTTAGCAGCCTCCTGACTCCCTATAATAACCTGAAACAACTACGTTCCTCGGAAAAGCTACAAGTTAACACTACTAGAACTACAAATTCTGCAGGGAACTGCCTATTCTCCAACTCAGTTGGCAAAATATGGAATAACCTTCCCTCACACATCTCCTCTCTAGCCACTCTTCCATTCTTTAAGAAACAACTTCTAATACATCTGAACAAGTTCTGGCTTTGCTCTTGTACCAATCCTGACTAACTACTTCCATCTATCCCCTATCATAATTCTTTATTCACCACTATAATATTCTCTCTGACTACAAATGACTTAATGCCTCTATAGTTACTATTGTTCTCATACAGATAAAAAAAAAAAAAAAAAAAAAAAAAAAAAAATGTTTTAACAATTATGTATTACATATAGAACTTCGTAATACCATATTTTGTACTGAAAGCAGCTAATGCCTTCCACATTACTTAGTTGTTTTATTTGTCTTCTTTTAGATTTGTATTACCTGTACTAAAATCGCTGTATTTTTGCTCATTGCCTTTGTAATAAGTGTTTAATGTTTATGTTTATTATCTTGCTTTAATCTTCGGAGCTTTTCTCCCCGGGCCTCCACTGAAAATGGACATTGATCCAGCTGGACTAGCCCGGTCAACAAATGTAAAATAAAATAAAAATAAAATAAAATAAATAAAATAAAATAATGCAGAAATCAAGTTTAACAAGCCAGAAAATGCTCAAAATAGGCGGCTTGCAGAAAAACTTAGCAAATAAACAGAGGAAAAATACTTAAAATCTCAAAAGTGGCTCCTTTCTTCTCTCAGCGTTTTCTCCTCTTGGTGGGTGCTTCACCAACAGCCAACAAGCCTGAAAAGATGCCAAAACCACGAGGCAACCAGGTTTTAAGAGAGGAAGATGAAGGAGTTTTTGAATTGACCCAAAATGGCCAATAAAACTACAGTTTCAAGTCAGTAACCACTCCCACAGGGGCAGGCAGGCTGCTCAATGTTTTTCACTGTCACTGATCAACAGAGAGACTTCCCTTTAGCCCAAGCAAAAAATGGCCTCACAGAAACTTACAAACAGTTCAAGAACAGCAAGCCTGTAACTGAACTTTTTTAAATCTCAGAAAAGTGGGAAAAAAGCAAGATTTTTTTTGTTTTTTTCAGAGATAGCAGAGGTTCACAAGTATCAACAAGTTATAACAGTACAGTAAGTGACCCCACACAAGAGTGCTAGGCCAAAGACAGATAAAATGCAAGTTTTGAGAAAAAAATGATTTTAAAAATAAGTGCAAACAGGAAATTCAGTAAACAGCTCTAGGTTGTGCATTATCTGTTAAACCCCCTTATATGGTTTTTCATAAAAACAGGGTCTCACTTCGGACTAATCTTTCCTTTTTCCCTAAAGTGGATTCAGAATCAAATATCAATCAATCAATCTGCCTGTCTTTTTTCCAAATTTTCAGAACAAGGGGGAATCTAAACTACATTTGTTAGATAGGCATAGGCAGTTATGTTTCCACATACACAGGACTAAGCGCTTTCATAAGTCTAACCAATTGTTTGTGTCCTTTGCTAGACCTTTTTTAGGCAAACCCAGTTTCTAAGGTGACAATTGCCAAGTGGATTTCCCTTTGCATTCTGCAGGTTTACAAAGGTAAAGGTATGCCTATTCTGGGGAGGGTTCATGCCCATTCTACCAGGTCCATGGCTACGTTAGCTGCTTTTTGGTCCAGAGTATCCTTGGATGATATTTGTTCAGAGGCTACTTGGTCCTCATCTCATACTTTCATTTCTCATTATACATTGGACATGGTTTCCAGAGGGAGAGCATCCTTTGGCTCCTTGGTGCTCCAGAATATCCTTCCATGAGGGCATCCGAAGGTTATGGTAGCTGGGGACTCTGTCCCACAGGTTGATGACCAAATGAAGTTAACTACTTCTGATAAAGAAGTTATGTACTTACCACAACATTCCATCTGAGTAGTTAGACTTCATTTGTCATCAACCGTCCCTCCCTCCTTCCCCCTGGCCTTGTTATTGGGTTCATTCATCTGAAATGTCTTAGAGATAGTGCATTTGTGGCCCTCTTGTGTTTTCTGGTGGGTCAGGTTTTTGCTGATCGGGCTCATTTGTTGGGTGCAAACTCAATCTGAGGGAAGGAAGGAGATGCAGTGGTATTATTTGTAAGGGGAGGAGCTTGGAGCTCAGATCTGATGCTAGTGAAACTGCCGTCTTGGATCCGGTCCAGATCCGAAACCCACAGGTTGATGACAAATGAAGTCTAACTACTCAGATGGAACATTATGGTAAGTACATAACTTTTTTTTAATAATAAATAATAAAAGAACAAGACAATATTAAATATGTATTCACAGTTACATCAGAGTTCAAAACTATAGGAAATATTTAAAACAACATTGCAGGACAGTCTCAAATAAAGAAAGAAAAATATCTAAACTAAGCTTCACTATATTCCTGACTGAATCTAAGAGAAATATACTATAATCTAAGAACTTAATAATAGAACAAGGCAGATATTGTGGTGAATGGTTCTTGTCAGGTCCAAGACTGCATACAGAATGCTCTGTCTCACTAAGAGACTTTCTCAAATTAATATCTAAAATATTACTTGGGATAGCTTGCAGAATTACATCACTTCTTGTCATCTGACCCTAGTTGCCAGGCAAAACAACCATTGATGAAGCTGGCACTATTTAGCATTTACCTGTAAAAATACATAGACAGGGGGTTCTCCTCAGATTTCTGGCAGATGCTGGAAGTCACAAAACAATTGCATTCCTTCATGCTTTCAAGACTAGTAATTAGTTCACCCCAAAGACATTACAGAAAGTTCCTAGTACTGATGTTATGTCTCTTGCTGCATTGAAAACTGAAAGATATAATCTTTTATGGCCTAGCTATAAAGTAATTTAATTTATGTTATTTTTCTGAAGTTTGCTGGACTGAAGTTTACCTCCTGTATTCCAGTTTCCACTGTTAAAATATATACATTTAAACAGTTGCCATAGTGCATGTACATTTCTGTTCCCTTCCAGCAGGGCACACTCTGAATTAATTTTAAACACAAGCATTTTACAAATACCTTTTCAACACACACGTCTATACAAGCAGTTTGATACACACATGACATACAGTTCAAATACATTTGTAACACATGCATCTTATATAAATCATTTCAATATTCGCCAATCACATGTAATTATTTATAAAATTCCAGATAGCTGTACTGGCAGTACCTCCTTTTGTCACAATCCCTCAGTCCAGAAGTAGAGATCAGATTTTCAGCCTGTGTTTGACCTTGCTGCAATCTCTTTACAATGCCAAATGCTGCATGTACTTTGCCATGATTCCCCTGGATAAGAAGTCACCAAGGGAAGCTCTGGTCCACAACTGGACTTCCGGACTGCTATAAGCCTTTCCCCAATCCCTCTGATGCCCAAATTTCTTCAGAAAGCATTGGCAAGAGAGGCCACAGTGATCCTCATCTCGCCTTTTTGGCCTCAAGAGGTGTGTTTTTCTTTCTTCTGGTCTCATTGAGTACACCCTCCCTCAGTGCTGAGCTCAACTCCAGACCTCCTATCTGACCAATCAAGGTCTCCTCACCTGGACATGCAATCCCTCAAGCTAACCACATTGTTTCTCCAGTTCCAGTGATGGCTGTGCAGTCCAGGCTTTCTTCCCCAGTAATTCACATTGTGTCATCTTCCCAGAGACCTTCCACTAGGAAGATCTATAAAAGTAAATGTATTACATTCTGTTGTTCTGTATCTGGGTGTCCAGCAATAACTTGAATCCATTCTCAGTAACTCTCCTGGCCATTCAGGATTTTTTTTAGCATCTCTCTTTCATGATGGAGCCATTTACTCCACTATTAAGATGCAGGTTGTCACTATATCACATCTCTGTTGCATCCCTCAGACTATCCAAAGCTTTTCTCAGGGGTACTTTTCTTTGCTGTCTACTCAGGGAACCATTACATTCTTGGGACATTACTATTCTAGTGCAAGCCTTAACTGGCTTCCCTTTTGAAGCCGTGGCCAAAGTTGATTTGAAATTCATGTCATGGAAAACTTTATTTTTGGTGGCCATCAGCTCTGCCAAGGGAATTTCAGCACTCCACACATTATTCTTCAAACTCCCATCTGATTTTCCATACAGATAGGATACTTTTAAGAACTGACCTCTCTCTCCTTCCTAAGGTAGCTGCGGAATCATCTATTAGTCAATCGACCAACCTTCCACTGATTTCCAAATTTCTCCAAAAAGGGCAAATACATCCTGCAGTTGCTGGATGTCCACCATCTGCTACATTTCTATCTACATTGTTCTGAGACAATCAGAAAGACTGATCAATAATTTGTCTAGTTTTGTTAGCCAAGATGGGTAGGGGAGTGTCCAAAGTAATGCTCACTGGCTATCAAAATGTATCTCCTATATGTACAAAGAAAAGGGCTTATTATCCAATACTCCAAAAGTTCACTCAATGAGATCTGTAGTTTCTTCCACAGCCTTTTTTCTCCAGGGTCCCTCTTGATGACTGACATATGTGCTGCTACTACCTGGTCCAGTGTCATATCTTCAATTTGCAGTACAAATTGGTCACACAGTCAATGTTAAGAGCCTCCTTTGGTTTGGCTTTGCTCCAAAATATCTTTCCATGAGACCTCCCAAGTATTCTAGTAGCTGAGGACTATGTCCCATCTGTTGAATAACAAACAGAAGAGGCAACATCAGACGTGCTATTTATGTACTTACCATAACAATACATCTGTACTGTTTGCTTCTGTCCTTCCTTAACATTCCCTTTCTGGGGTAACCATACTGAGCACTCTTGGCCTGACCATGTGTTCTTCAGAGTCTAGGCATGATGACTGATTTCTTTGTACCTTGTCTTTTCTTGGTTATTGCTACACATGGAGAAGTCTCCCTTTCCCTTGTGTTGTGTGCAAACTAGATATGAAGTATCTTGTTCTTTACAGGGGGTTATTGGTAAGGAGAGGAGCCTGAGCACTGGATTTTGACTGGCTGAAGTCAGAATCCCATCCAAAGACCCATCTGTTAAGGAAGGAGAGAGGCAAACACCACACATCTATCATTATGGTAAATACATACCTTACATTATAGTGTTGGGAAGTGTTTTATATAGGCAGGATTTAGTACGGGGTATGTCAGTGCTTGTGTACACTTTGTGACAACTTACCTGACATTTTTTTTCTGTCAGACAGAAGTTTCTTTGGCAAACTAATTTGGCAAGATTGTAGAGTACTGCTTATGCATTACTGTGATATGGGACAGTGTATCTGAGTGTTAAGTGTGCTGCTTGTGAACACTTTTTGACAACTTACCTTCTAACCAACTCACTCCAGTAGAAAATATTACTTTTGAGACATCTTCCTCCATTATGGAATATATACTTAGCCCACTCCAGCTATTCTGTCTCCCACTGCAGTTAAGTTTTTTCTTCTTTCTAACTAAAGAGCCCTTGTCATCACTGCTGACTCATTCAACACCTTGGCTGATAGTGGGTGAATTTATAGTGACCATGTATAGATCCTCAGGGCACTCACGTCTCTGGCTTCCTCTGGTGTAGTCCTTTCTGCCATCATAAATGAGGGATCAGACATGTGACCACCTTATTTTCTGGGTCAGGTAGGCATTCCAGGAGATGTTCAGTGTAGCTGGGGAACTCTACATGAGGCATAAGTGCCTTCTCTGAGTTGATCATCTTCCGGACCTTTTCCTGTAAAGAAAAAACAAAAGGTTAAACATTGTCCATCTGAAGACAATGTCTTTTAGAAAAGATAATGTTCTTACCTTAGCCAGGCAATTGTTACAGGCTGTTAATCCTGATGCTCAAAAATCCTTACCTGAAAATGTTAGCAGAGAATTCTCCTGAGGAAAATTTGGCATAGTATTCTAACTCAGCGAGAGGGCTTTTGTTGCATATTTGAAAGCCAAATTCTCCAATTCAGAAGAAACATGGTCCTCACAGCTCCCCTTGGAGGAAATTTCCTTCTGTCAAATAGCCAGGATGGATGAGGTGTTTTTATGGGAACATCTGGATGCCCCTCCCCAATTGAGGAGATATTATGGAATGTTACAAGTAGATATGCTTCATTCCTCTTTCATACCTCCTATTGTGCCAGCCTTATAGGATGTATTTATAGCTGCCTGTAATCCTGTCTCTTAATCTTCAGTTCCCAAAATAATTGTACAAAGTTTCTTAAACTAACAAACATCTGTTTTCTTACCCAAGGTCTGACTCTGTGGCCATATCAACATCATTGTCAGTTGAAAATAGACTTTTGGTTTATTTCAGTCCTTCCTCTGCAAATAAAGAAGGGAAGGTATTGGTCATAATAAGAGAATATTTTCTTACTCCACTTTCATATTAAATTCTTACCTATTAGATGTATATATGGAAGTTTATTCATTTTTTGTGCAGACAGCTTGAGAGAATTGTCTACTGTGCTTTCTCCTGAATGTAGTGCCTATCTGAATTCCACTATATATAACATATCAGAAGTATCACCACATATCTTAAAGAGTGTGCATGATTGTGGAGTTCTGTGTCTAAGGCCACTGCTTCTGGAACAGACGTTAGGAAATATGCCTAGGTACATAAGCAGAAGTTTTCTGGTTAGGCAAAATCTGAAATTTTAAATTCATCTTTAGATAATGATGTTTTGGTTGGCCAGTTTTCTACTGAGGTTCTCAAACAGTTCAGTGAGAGAGGGAGGATATTATGAGAAATTTGTAATATTTTTCAGGCCCCTTCTTGTGAATCTCCCAAATTTTCTTTTCCTTCTTAACAATGCCTGTGTTTTCAAGGCAAACAGGGAAACAAAAAGAGATATTAAAAGGGGAATAAAAAGAAATTATCTTTTTTCCATGGACAGTTTAATATTGCAGAATGACTATACAAGCATTTTCACCCTTTCCCTGTCTCTATAAATCTGTCCCCAAAGCTTGCTCTGTACAATACCCTTTGGCAATAGGTTGTTTCAGACTCTTGGGTACTAAAACTGTGACAGAAAGGATACATGTGGCACTAGATATAAATGCCTCCTTTCAAGAGAGTTCCTTCCCTTCCTCCAAGCCAAAGATTTTTTTCCTTGGCTTCTTCAGTACTTACTCACTCTAGAAGTCATCAAACCAGAGTTGTTAAATCAAAAGGGAAAATACTTATATTCCAGAATTGTTATGGTACAAAAAGAAGAGTCATTTTTGACACCAGTTCTAGATATTTCCTTCTAAATCTGAAAGTACCAAAATTCAAGATGCCAACCCTTCAGAACCTGTTACCTCTCATTCCTCAAGGGAGTTCTTTTAGTTACATTAGATCTAAAAGATGCATACCATCTCATTCCCTTAGCCATAGGCTTCAGGTTATTCTGCAGATTTTTCTGTCTGTCACATTATATCAATTCTCAGCATTACACTTTGGAGCATCTACAGCACAGACTAGTTCTGCTTCAATACTCTCCGATCAGAACGCATTCTGGAGCTAAAGTGTTGGCATCAGATCCAAAGGAAAGCTCCAGTTTTTTTGTTTGAATCAGTCACTTCCTCTTGGAGCCTTGGCCCTGGACAGTTCAGATCTGGTTTCTTCATCAAAGCATGGATCTGAGAGCAGATGACACCTACCTTAGCCTGAAGCTTCAGCTCTGAGAAGAATGGTTGAAGCTTCTCTGGATATCTCGACTTTTGAGGTAGTAGAAAAGGCTTTTTCTCTTCCAGTAGAACCATCCTCTCACTTTTCAGATCCTATCCCCTTTTTCCTCTCGTCAATTCTGAGTTCTGAGTTGATCAGGCCTAGTCCACAGGGATAGCCAGTTGCAATGTGTCCAACCAGTTCCATTAGAGGAAGTTCCCTTCTCTTCTGACACCTCACCTAACATCCCACAGAGAAGGTGCATTGGAAAAAGAATCTGCAAAAGGAGGCATGTTGATTCCCCAATGGAGTCACTCATGGAGGATACTGATTTTTGATGTAGAAGGGTCCACCAGATCTCCACTGGATTAGGTATAGAATGAAATAGCACTGCTATCCCAAAGTGTCCTACAGTTTTCCTAGCTGTTACGCCCATCTCCACTGGATTACATCTCCTTTGAAGATATTTTAGAAATCCTAAAACAAAAAGGTGCTTGGTCTTCCCAAAACCCCTCTCCAGAGGAATCGGTATTTTTGGAGGCTTTTGGTTCTGGCTTGTCTATGTCTTGGGTTTCCCTCCAGCACCACTACCCTCCCAACTCATCCTGCCAGATGAACTTATTAATTTGGCTTCCTGCCAAGATTGGAAGGAGCCAAATACCATTGAACCAGTCCCAAAAGACCCAATAAATGTTTAGCCCCACCAACAGACAGATCCCACTAGAGGAAATGAGTCCCAGTTGATGCTATGGTGGTGGCAGCAGCCACCAAGAAAGAGCTAGTAGAATAGAAGAGCTCTTCTGTCCATCTGCCAAACAGCGAGTGTAGAGCATTGGACAGATTTGGAAAGTGAGTCTTTGCCTATGCAGCATTTGCCCTGAGATCACTAAACTACCTGACACACTTTATAAGACTTCAGACAGATTTGACCAAAAAGCTATCAAATACTTAGAGTGCATGCCTGCAGAGGACTTCAAAAGAGCATCCTTGTAACTGGCCAGTCTTTTATGCGTATCAAATGCTTCAATGAGGTTGATCTTTCACAGGTACCTCACGAGCAGCTGGTACAGGCATTGCCATAAGGAGACATGCCTGGATGAGGCTATGCGACTTTCTGGAGCCTTTTAAGATGTCCTTTTTCAACATCTCATTTGATGGTTCTTCCTCATTTGGGCCATCAGTTAAAGAGATGCTTTCCTGCAGCAAACAAGATGGAAAGACTATCTGCCACATGAATCAAGTTTTCTACCAGTCAACAAATCTCTTCCAGGAATCAGGCAGTTAGATGTGGTTCCAACAATCTCTGGGACCTTCCCAAGACCCATGCAGTGATAATTCCTCCAGAAGCAGAGGAGGAAATTCTAAAGGAAGATGTCACCCTAGAGACAGCGAGGGCCCACAAAATCAGGGATTCTTTTCCAGACAGGCCCTTTCAGCGCTCCTGAAGTGCTGCCCAATTGTCCAACTCTGAAGGCAGTTGGGGCATGCTTGTCCTTGCACCCACATGCCTGGGCAAATATAACACAAGATATATGGGTACTAGATATAATATCCAGTGATTATTGCCATTTTCCCTAATCCTTTCCCCTAAAAGAAAGAAAGAACTTCCCAATATTCCACCCAGTCAAAGCAAGGCAGTAGCACAAGAAATTCAAAAGCTGCGAGAAGGTCATCGAAAAGGTCACCCCAGACCAAATAGGGATTGGAACTTATTTGTGCTTCTTTTTAGTGCCCAAGAAAACAGGACCTTAGCCTATTGGATCCAAGCAATTTGAATCAGTACATGAAGAAATCAAAGTTTTGAATGGTCATGGAAAAGTCCATATTAGATTTTCTTCAAAAGGATTATTGAATGTGCTCAATGGACCTTCAGGACATGAACTATCATATCAAAATTGACAGACACTGCAGAAGACACTTATTCTTTCTGCTTGGAGCTAGTGATTACCAATTCAGAGCCCTACCCTTTGGACTCACTACAGCCCCCAGAGCGTTTACCAAATGTATGGCAGTGGTGGCAACTCATTTGAGACTAAAAAGATTCCAAGTGTTTCCATATCTAGATGACTGGCTCCCTATCAATCCCTCCAAGCATCATCATGTGCTTGCCTGGGATTATTTACTCCAGATTTGCAAGTCATTGGGTATAACAGTAAACTATGCCAAATAAAACTTAACACCAGTGCAGAGCCTGGACTTTATTGCTACACTTCTGGATATGACAACACAGGTAGCATCTCTACCTCCTGTTTATATTTTCACTATCAGATCATCATCATTATTCCTATCTAACTCCTTCAGCAAGACCAGTACTTCAAGCACTGAGTTCCATGGCAGCAGCCATTGTATTACTTCCTTTGGCATGTTTCTTTATGTGTGTTCTCCAGTGGACTCTAGCTGTGTAGTGGTCTATTCTGCATCAACCCCTATCTTTTCCATTCAGGCATACTCCAATTTGCAAACAACAAATCCGCTGGTGGATCCATTCAGACAATATTCATCTAGGCCAGCCCTTTGTTCTGCATTCTCCAGTGACCACAGTGACCATTGCTTCCCACCTGGAGTTGGGGGGCACTTCTTGGGAAGAATGGACCAAGGCATGTGGTCCCCTCAGGAGACCAGTCTGCATATAAATGTTCTGGAGGTCAACAGTCCTACTTGCATTGTAGGCATTTCAAGATACTCTCCCTCTAGGGACTGTTGCAGTTCAGACCGACAATGTGTCTGTAGCCTGGTAAATCAGCAAGCAAGGAAGAACACAATCTTATCAGCTCTGCAGACAAGCCATGAGAGTGTGGGAATTCATGATCTCATCAGACCACTTTCTAATTGCAACCCACATTCTAGGCAAAACCAATGTACTAGAGGACAAACTAAGCATGTCCATTTTGATACCTCATGATTGGTTTCTCAAACTGTGACAGAGATGATCTTCAGTTGTTGAGGACAGCCTTGCTATGACAGTTTTGCAACAAGTGCAGCGGGTACTTTGGTCTAATCCCTCCTCAGCGAGAGTCATCGAGAGATGCTGTAGTCCACAGTTGACCCTTGTGTTTCCTTTATGCTTATTCCCCTTTCCTTTTGATTCCCAAATTTCTGTAGAAAGTAAGTTGGCTTAAGAGTTTAGTAATCCTGATTTACCCTTTTCTGGCCTTGGCAAGTATGATTCACTTTCTATGGTCTCACCTTCGTTATCCTCCATAGATACCAGGGCCAACTCCAGATCTCTCTTACCCATCAGGGATCCAACATCCAAAAACAGAAGCCCTCAAACTAACCACATTGTTTTTCACTTCCAGTAATGGTTAGATGGTCCAGGTTCTCTTCCCCTCTATGTGATATTTTGGCTTCTCAAAAAGAATTTAACAAAAAATTATACAGAAGTAAGTGGAAGATTCTCCCTTTAGGTTCTGAGTAATGAAACTGACCCTTTTTCTGCTCCTGTTTCTGTGATCCTGCAGTTTCTAGCAACTCATTTTAAAAAAGGAGAAAGTTTCTCTATGATTAAACTTCAACTAGCAGCAATTTCTAATTTTCACACAGGGAACAGAAATTATTCACTGACTTCGTTCAAGTTATGCAAGGACTTTCTGAAGGGTCTTTTTCTTCTAAGACCTCCAATGGAGGATCCTTCACCACCTTGTGATCTGAGAGTTGTGCTACAAGGTCTAGCCTGGAATTATAAAGCAGAATATATATATATATATATATGTATATATATATATATATATATATATATATATATATATATATATATATATATATATATATATGGGTCTACTTCTTTTGACCAACTCCCATTTGCCCGACACTCATTTGCCTGAGACCAAATGACTGAAATGTCAGTTGCCTGACACTTCATTTGCCTGACACTTCATTTGACTGACAAGTAGTATTAGCAAGAAAATGGAATATGCCCCCTTCCCCACTGTAGTGCGACCCTGGAGTTAGAATATATAGTTAGGCAATATTACATCAAAAGTTAACAATATCATATGAAATCATATGAAATAATGTGGGGAGCTTCACCCCCACACCCCCCTTGTGGGGGGCTGTGCCCCCCACACCCCCCCTAACTATATATTCTAACTCCAGGGTCGCACTACAGTGGGGAAGGGGGCATATTCCATTTTCTTGCTAATACTACTTGTCAGTCAAATGAAGTGTCAGGCAATTGAAGTGTCAGGCAATTGAAGTGTCAGGCAAATGTGAATTCAGTCATTTGGTCTCAGGCAAATGAGTGTCGGGCAAATGGGAGTTGGTCAAAAGAAGTAGACCCATATATATATATATATATATATATATATATATATATATATATATATATATATATATATTCCCTAGTTTTTTTCTAGTTTTGATATTAGAATAGCAATAGTGATACCTTTCTGTATTGCTGTATATATATATTATCTGATCTGAAGTAGTTGACTTCATTTGATCTTCAACCTGTGGGTTTCGGATCTGACACAGACGCATTTTCCAGCTATTGATCCGAGCTCCAAGCTCCTCCCCTTACTCATAATTAAATACAACGCACAACCCAAAAGGATATAAACTTGTAAAAAAGACCAAAATAAATACGGACTGCACCGAGTGCTGTTTATTGCAAAGCTCACAACAAGCTGCAAAATACTAAGCACTTTCACCATATAAAAATCAATGACTTTTTCAGAGTAAAAGGAGCATTACATCACAACCACTTAATAATTATTTAACATTCAAATGTACCTATCAAAAACCTTGATCAATTAAATATCCTAAATTAAACCAATACATTGCAAATATAAAAAATAATAATACATAAAACTCCTCTCCTGCCTCTGGGACTCAAACTCCTGCCAAGAGGTCCGGGGAGGGAGAGAAGACCAAGAAGGAGAAGCCATGAAAGCGGACATCTGACCGTTCAGTTCAGGCAGGTCTGCCACTGAAAGTGAGGCCTCCATCCAGGCCTGGGTTTCCTCTGCTACAGTCTCCTAGATTCTACTCTGAGCTGGAGGAAACCCCTATCCAGTCCCCAGTTAGGTCCTCTCCCCACCAGCATTCCAGACCTATTTCAGTGGCATCTTCTTCCCATTCCACCCAGAGCTTGAGCAAAGCAGGGATGAACAAGATGACGTGGAGAGTTATCCGCACCCAAATCCAGATGGGGTCTTGCCTACACCCTCTCCCTCTAGAGGAGGGAGCTTCCAGCCTTTCTTTTCACCTATAACTCCTTCTCTGATCTGACCATCAGTTTTGGAGTCCTTGGATCCAAGGAACCTCGGGGTCAAGGGGTTGCCGCCATTGCCTTGAGTGTGTCAGATCCAAGCTCTCTGAGCCTTAGTCTCGGGGTTGGATCTGAGGGGGTGCTGTCAGCTCCCAGCATTTCGGAGTGCAGTATCCCTTTCGGCCTTGGCTCTGACTCCCCTGGCGGGTCAGACGGGTACAGCCCCCACTGGTATCACCCAGGAGGTTCATTCCCCTTCATTCTTTGACATGGTGGAGAGTGTTCTCTCGGTTTTGAGACCCTTGACCATCTCATCCTCTGACTCTGTCCAGACCCCTTCGGCTTTGGGTGCAGTCCCGACCGTCTTGTTGTCTCAGAGACAGCCCATGACCATACTGTCTCAGGAGAATCCTCCACGGAAATAACAGGCAGTTTGTGAGTCCTCTTCAGAGAGTCCCACTGAGGTGGTCTCCAACAAATGGACATATAAGAGGAGGCACTTGGACTCTCCACCAGAGACCGTCACCAAAGACACTGACTTGGAGGAGGGGGAATTTTCCTCAACATCACCCCCCAAAGATGTCTCCTTTGGAGATATCATGAAACTCCTTTGCTGGGGGGGTCTGCCCCAAAACCGAACTCGGGTGAGTCAGTGTTCCTGGAAGCATTCAGCATGGGCCCATCTATCTCTTGGGTGTCCCCTCTTGCCGATCCTTTAGTGGTCCTTATAACATCTAGGGCATGGAAGGAAACAGACACCATGGAGCCTATCCCTAAGTGGCCAGACAAAGTCTTGTGTCCCCAATCAAATAGGAAATGCTAGAATAAGGGGTTCCCAGCAGATGCTATGGTTGTGGCAGCCACCACCAAGAAGGAGATTGTGCATGAGAGCTCCACGGTTCACCCTCCTGATCGAGAATCAAGGCCGATGGACCATTTTGGCAAGCAAGTGTATGCTTTAGCAACCTTCTTAGTAAGGGTGCTGAACTACATAGCACACATCATTCAATTACAGTAAGACTTGGTCAAGGAAGTTGCTGAGTCGACCCTGGAGTCCATGTCGGCGGAGGACAAAAAAGTTCTCCACACGAATGGCCACTCTTAAAGAAGTTTCAAATACATCCATGTGCCTGCTTTCCCATGCTATGGAGGAAGCTGCAAGGGCTGCTGGGATGGGCATTGGCATCAAGCACCACAACTGGCTCTGGTTTTTCCAATTCTCGAAACCCTTTAAGGCAACATTCACAAATGCCCCTTACTATGGTTCTTCTCTTTTAGGGAAATCTGTTAGAGAGACTGGTCTAGAGTGAGAAGGATGGGAAGACACTGTCTGCTGTCAGAATCTGCTTCTCCACCCCTCAAAGATCCTTTTCCAAGAATCAGTAAGGGATGAAAAATATGTGGTTCCGTAAGTCCCAGGCACTGTCCCGGGACACTCAGGACTCACCTTCCCCTAGAGGCAGAGGGGGTTAGAACAGATGCTGCCTGAGAGGCAGGGGGGGTCCTAGGAACCCTTTTTGGAGAACCCAGGCAGCAGCCCTGAAGGGTTTCCCAACTGCTCATCTCTGGAGGCAGTCTGGGGTTGCCTGTCACTACATCCTATGACATGGGAGTCCGATACAAGAGATCGGTGGGTGTTGTGAATTATATCTAGAGGGTATTTCATCCCGTTCAAAGAACCACCATGACCAAAGAAACACCTCCCAGATGTCCCATCTGCACAAATAGAGGAAGCTGCACCAGAAATAAAAAAGCTCCTAAAGAAATGGGTCATCCAACCTGTCCCCCCAGACCAATCTGGATCAGGCATTTACTCCAGGTTCCTTTTAGTGCCAAAGAAAATGGGGAACCTCAGACCTATCCTGGATCTGTCCACCTTGAACCTGTCTGTAGCCAAAACAAAATTCTGGATAGTCACTCTTCTATCCATCCTGCCGTATCTGCAGTAGACCTCCAGGATGCATACTATCACATCAAGATGGACATGTGCTCTCAGAGATTCCTCCACTTCCTGCTAGGAACCAGTCATCATCAGTTCAGAGCCCTTCCCTTTGGTCTCACCACAGCCCCCAGGGTGTTTATCAATGTGATGGTGGTAGCAGCAGCTCACTTGAGGCTTCAAGGTATTCAGGTCTTTTCTTACCTGGACAATTGGCTTTTTGCTACCCCTTCCAAGCATCTACTTTGTCAGGCCAAGGACTGCTTTTTTCATCAAGCAAGCAAACTGAGCATCACCAACCAAAACAAATCTTCACTGGCCCCAGTTCAGATTCTAGACTTCATCAGGGCTCAGTTGAACACTGTTCAAATGAAAGTTTTCCTCACCCCAGACAGGATAAGCAATTTGAAGATGCACATCCTGTATGTCCTTCAAGTCCAAGTTCCGACAGCAGAAGCAGTTCTAAGAGCATTGGGGTCTATGGCAGCCATGATCAACCTGTCACCGTTAGCACACCTTCATATGCATATTCTCCTGTGGACTCTCGCAATTCAGTGGTCCCTGTTAGATCTAACTTTGTCTCACCACATACGAATCTCCCGAGTGTGCAGGGAGTCTCTTCAGTGGTGGATTCACTCCCCGAACGTCCTTCTCTTCCGGCCTTTCCCAAAGCCATGGTGACCATGGATGCCTCCCAGCTGGGGGGCATTACTCGGAAAGGACAGTCCAAGGCACGTGGTCCCCATCTGAGATAAATTTGCATATCAACATCCTGGATATGAGGGCAGTTCTTCTTGCATTGCAGACCCTTCATGCTCATCTTCCTCTAGGAAAGATCGCAATTCAGACAAGACAATACATCAGTGGTCTGGTATATCAACAAACAAGGGGGAACCAGATCTTATCCCCTCTGTTGCTAAGCCATTAGCATGTGGGAATGGGCGAACTCCACTGATCATTTGCTGGTGGCAAGGCACATTCCTGGACGGTCCAACATTCTAGCGGACAGGCTCAGCAGATCTATCCTGATGCCTTATGAGTGGTCTCTGAATCTTTCACTAGCAGAACAGAACTTTCAAAAGTGTGGTCATCCTTGCTGCGATCTCTTTGCATCTCCTTCCAATGCGAAATGCAGTGAGTTCTTCGCTCTGAACCCCCCTCAAGGTTAAGTCCCCAGAGATGCACTAATTCATGCTTGGCCCCCCAGACTTCTTTATGCTTATCCTCCGTTACCCCTCATGTCCAAGTTTCTTCAGAAAGCTCATAGGCTGGGGAGCACTGTGATCATTATTGCCCCATTCTGGCTGCACCAGGTTTGGTTCCCCTCCCTATGGTCTCATCTACTAGTTCCACTATGGATGTTGGATCCAGTTCCAGATCTTATCTGTCATCCCTCAGGGATTCCTCATCCAGACCTGGACAGTCTGAAGCTCACTGCTTGGCTGCTCCAGTTCCCATGATTGTTAGGACTCCTGGGTTATCTTCTCCATTTAAGGCTATTTTGGTGGTGGCTCATAAGTCTTCCACCAGAAAGGTGTATCGTAGCAAAAGGAAATGTTTTTCTATATGGGCCTCAGAACATGCCATGGATCCTTTCACAGCTCCAGTGTCATCAGTACTAGATTTTCTGGTGGGAATTTTTCATCAAGGGGCCAGTTTCTCCACTGTGAAAGTTCAATTGGCTGCCATTTCTAATTTTCATGTGGGGAAAGCGTGCCTTCTTCAGCCTCATCAAAACTTTACAAGTCCTTCCTTAAAGGTACCTTTCTACTTAGACCTCCAGTTAAGGATTCCACTCCCCCCCCCGGGACTTTACCTTTGTGCTCCAGGTGTTAGCCTCCCCACCTTTTGAACCAGCAGCTTCAGTAGATTTACAGTATCTATCTTGGAAGTCTGCCTTTTTGGTGGCCATTACTTCTGCCAAGAGTGTCGAAACTTCAAGTGCTATCCATCAAGGCTCCATATATGATATTTTATAAAGATAGAGTTTCCTTGCACGCTAAACCTTCCTTCCTTCCCAAAGTAGCATCAGAGGCAAATATTAACCAGAGTATTAATCTACCAGTGTTTTCCCAAATTTTCAAAATAAAGAGCAATATAAATTGCATTTTTGGATGTTCATAGGCAGTTGAGATTTTACTTGCACAGGACTAAAGCATTTCAAAAATTGGATCAATTGTTTGTTTCTTACTCAAGACCTTTCCTAGGGAAACCAATTTCTAAAGTGACAAATGCTTGTTGGGTTTCCCAATGCATTATTCAAGCGTATTTTTCTAGAGGAATTCCCCCTCTGGGTCAGATTAAAGCGCATTCTACCAGGTCTATGGCTACTTCACCGGCCTTTTGGTCTAGAGTGTCACTGGGTGATATTTGTTCTGCAGCTACATGGTCCTCATCTCATGCCTTCATTTCGCATCACAAGTTGGATATTGTGTCAAGGAACAGGGCATCCTTTGGCTCTGGGGTGCTCCAGAATATCCTTCCATGAGGGCCACCCAGGTATTTGGTAGCTGGGGACTCTGTCCCACAGGTTAAGGATCAAATGAAGTGAGCTACTTCAGATAAAGAAGTTATGTACTCACCATAACGTTCCATCTAAGTAGTTGTACTTCATTTGTCTTCACCCTTTGCCCCTCCTTCCCAACTACTCCAGAATTGCTCATGGTCAGTCTGGGAATTAGTTTTTTTTCAGGCTGTCAGTAAGGATGGAGTTTTGTTGGGTCGGGTATGTGTTAGGTGATTAGCAGAAAAGTCAGTCAGAAGGGAGGAAGGAGACAGATGGCATTGTGGGTAAGGGGAGGAGCTCAGATCAGCTGGAAAATGCAGCCGTGTCAGATCCGATTTGGATCCGAAACCCACAGGCTGAAGACAAATGAAGTACAACTACTCAGATGGAACATTATGGTGAGTACATAACTTTTTTTTCCTAGACTCTGACAGTTGATAGCAGCTCACTGATTTTTTTCCCAGTATGTCAGACAAGGCTGCTGAGTTCAAGTGTTCGGTCTGCAGTCACAAAATCCTGCTGCAGGACCCTCAGTTCCTTTGTATGTACTGTTTAGGTGTTGCCCACTTGAATTTGGAATGTGAGGCATGTGCCTTTTTTGGTATGAAGATGCCCCAAGAACTTAGGGAGAAACTTGTTTAGAGGGGCCTTCTTTTTGCCCAAGCTGGGAGATTGGCTCCTGTCACACCAGATGTCTTCTCCTGCAAAGAAACCAGGCACACTTCAGAAAGAAAGAGACAAGTCTAGAGGGGAAAAAAGGAATTATTTGCCATTCAGTTTGTCTTTATGTGAGAGTCTTGCCTCACCCCAGATCAAGTTTGCTGATTATTCCAATCAAATGTCCACAATTTTATGTAATTGTAATAACCTAAGAACATTCCACTTATAGAGAATGGTGATGTAGAATAGATAGGGTCTTAGTCTAGGTCTGTCAGAACCCCGGAATATGTAAATGGCATTTTGGGAGAGTTGTTCAACCAGACAAAAATGAGTTAACATGGATCTAGCTTTATGGTTAAGTACATATATTGTATCTGATGTCTGTTTTCATCTGATTCAATGTATAGGACAGATTCCCAAGCTGCATAAAGAACCTGGCTGGTCTTCTGGAAGGTTATACCCAAGAATGGCAGAGCCAAAGGATGCCTGAGCTTCTAGATTGCACATCCAACTTATGAGATTCAAAGGTGTGAGCTGATGATCAAGTTGCTGCTGCACAGGTGTTGCTAATAGGAACTCTTTTTGTAAATGCTGTACAAATAGCCATTGCTCTAGTGGAGTAATACTTAAGTTTTGAGTGCAAAGGGAATTCTCAATATTTGCAAACACAGAAAATGCAGTCTGCTAGCCACTTAGCAAGTGTAACTGCTGGGCAGAAAAGCCTGGCTTCTACCAACAATGGAGAAGTCATCCACCATCTTATATGTTTTCTGCATGCTTGAGTGAGATGGATCTTGGTTTGTAGAGAGTGAACATTCTGTTACCACTGGACATACAGCATCCACTGCAGCACTCATGGTATCTTACTAAGAGTACTAATGTAATGGCAGAGGCAATCAGACCTAATAGACAGATAATTAGTCTAGCTTGTTGGTGAGGCTGCTGAATTACTTGCGAAGCTACCAGTCTTAATCGGTGAACTCTCTCGATTGGAAGTTTGGCACTTTGTGGAAATGTATTTATATGCCATCCAATGAATTTCTGTTTGTTGTGTTGGTGGCAGTTTGCTCTTCATATAATTGACTGTTAAGCCCAAGTGGTCTGCAAGACCTGAGAAGAAAAACTTGGTGTTGCAGTAGTAGATCATTGGAGATAACTGTTAGGAGACAGTCTTCTAAATATTTGATCCCCTGTAGCCGTACAAGAGCTGCAACCACTGCCATGATCCTGGTGAATACACAGGGGGTTGTGATGATACCAAATGGCATTTGTCTGACTTGGGAG
>NC_056726.1:662689822-662784822 GCF_019279795.1 Protopterus annectens | reverse complement strand
ACTCCGGCATTCGATCCAAGCTCCAAGCTCCTCCACTAGCCATAATGCCCCCATCTCCCTCCTCACCCCAGATCTCATTTGCCACTAATGAGAGACATAAGTGTGGATTACAGCACCAAGTTCCCTTTAGAGTAAGTTAGCTTTTTTGGATAAATTGTCTTCTATCGCCTTCTTAATTAGTGTCTTTACTATTTCTTTTCCCTACTCTATCCCTGTGTGCTTCACTTTGGTTCTTTAACAAAAAAAAAATCTCTCTCTTCTCTTCTCTTTCGCTCACCTTTCTTTCCCTGTTGTGTGTGTGTGTGTGTGTGTGTGTGTGTGTGTGTGTGTGTGTGTGTGTGTGTGTGTGTGTGTGTGTGTGTGTGTGTGTGTGTGTGTGTGTGTGTGTGTGTGTGTGTGTGTGTGTGTGTGTGTGTGTGTGTGTGTGTGTGTGTGTGTGTGTGTGTGTGTGTTCCTTTAGCCATGGCCGAACCCCCACCCCAAGCCAGGCTTTAGGAAATGTACAGTATGTGCCCATAAGCTTCCTCCTTCTGATGGCCGCACTCAGTGAGTTTTGTCTTTGTGTGGAGCACCTAGAGATCTCCTGCTCAATCTGCGCAGGTTTCAATCCCCCACACCTTGATCAACAGGCGGAACAAGTTAATTCTGAAGGGCCTCCTCTCTTCAGAGGCTTCTTCTTCCTCCTCCTCCTCCCTAGCTTCTGGGACTCAACCTCCCACCAAGAAGTGTGGGGATAGGGAAAAGTCCTGGGCTAAGGAACAGGACATGCCAAGGAAGTGGTCTCCTGACCACTTTTCTGTGGTTGAGCACCCGGTCAAGTCTCTGCCAGATCGAACCCAGGCCTCACCTTGACTCTGATCTCCACTCGTTTCTCCAGAGCTGGAGATTCCCTGGGTTTGCTATCTTTCTATGCCTCCCCTTAGCACCACTCCAGGCCCGGGTCAGTGGCTTCCTCCATTCTGTCCTCCCATAGCCTTTCCGAAGCTGAGGTGGACAGGATGATGCGGAGGTTTATTCGGACCAGGATCATATGGGATCCTTGCCTGTTCCTTCCCCCTCTGGGACTGGGAACATCCAGTCTGTTTTCCTTCCCATTGCGCCTTCTCTGATCTGACCTCTGGTTTTGGAGTCATTGGGTCTGAGGTTTCCTGGTGTCAGCACCAGTGGTTCCAGGTACTTTGACGCCAACCATTGCCCTGAGCAGTTTGGCTCTGTCCCTTTTGGAGCAAACTGACTCTCGGAGCCGTAGCCTCGGCGTCAGAACCAAGGGGATGGAGTTGACTTTGAGGTTTTCAGAGTCTACCCTTCCACAAAGAGTATCAGTGCCTAGAGGTTTGGCTCTGGCTCCCCCTTTGGTGCAGAGGGCAGTGGATCTGGTCTTGCTCACCAGTGCTACTGGGATTCATTGGCCCTCTGCTTTTGATGTGGTGGAGAGGGTTCACTTGGCTCCCTTGAGACCCTTGACACTGTCATCCTCTGAGTTCATCCTGGCTCCCTCTCTTTATGGGCTGGAGTCTGCCATCCTGCCCCTCAGGGACAGCCTGTCGCCACTATGCCCCAGGAGGTCCCCCCCCAGGAGCTCCTTCAGAAAACACACCTGCAAGCGGAGGCACTTGGACTCCCTACCGGAATCCTTCATGGAAGATATCGACTTGGAGGAAGGGGAGGGTTACCCGCAATCACACCTGGAAGATGCCGCCTTTGGAGACATCATGGAAATCCTGTGCCAGTGGAGAGGGTGGTTTACCTAACAGCCCAACCTGGATGAGTCGGTGTTCCTGAAGGTGTTTGGCACAAAACTCTCTACCTCCTGGGTGCCCCCTTCTGTAGATTCTCTTGTGGGTTTAATTTCATTCAGGGCATGGAAGGAACTGGATACAGTTGAGCCTATCCCCAAATACCCAGACAAAATAATCGGTGCCCCACTAGATGGGCAACAGTGGTCAAAGGGATCCCCAGTCGATGCCATAGTGGTTGTGTCGTCCACCAAATATAGCTGTTTAAAGAGAGCTCTATGGTTCGTCCTGCAGATCAAGGGTCGCGGTCTATGGACCATTTTGTTAAGGCTGGCCTACGCATCACCACATTTGCATTACATGCGCTGAACTACATGGCACATGTTATCAGACTGCAGCAGGATCTGGTCAAAGAGGTTACTGAGTCTGCCCCTTTGTCAATGTCAGCAAAGGAGAAAAAGGTGTTCTCCTCCAGTATGGTCACCCTTACTTCAATATCGAATATTTCCATGAGGCTCCTATCACACGCTACGGAGGGTGCTGGAACAGGTGTAGCCTGGTTCTGGCTTTATGCTTTTTTTGGAGCCCATCAAGGTGTCACTTATGAATTCCCCCATGACAGTTCAACTCTTTTTGGCAAGACTGTTCAAGACACTTTAGTCCAGAGTGATAAAGATGGGAAGACCCTGTTTGCTGGCAGGTTTTGCTTCTCAACCCCACAATGATCCTTCTCTAGAAATTTCATGGGGTGAAGAAGATGTGATTCCAGAAATCTCAGGGCTCTTCCCATGATGCTCAGGATTCACCATCCCCCAGAGGCAGACAGGGATACAACAGATGCTGCCCTCATGGCAGAGGGTGCCCAAGGAACCAAGGGTCTCAGGATTCTTTCCCTGACAGACCCTTGCAGCAGCCCTGAAGGGTTGCCTGATGGCTCATCTCTGGAGGCAGTCGGGGGATGTCTTTCTCTGCACCCAGCAGCCTGGGAGTCTATCACAGATGATTGTTGGATTTTGCAGATAATAATATCCAGAGGATACTTGATCCCCTTTCTTCAAACCCCAGTCCCTCCAATATACCTCCTGGATGTCCCACCTGAGCAGCAGGAGCAGACAGTCATAGAAATTTCCAGGCTGCTCGAAAAGTGAGTCATCTAGCCAGTCCCCCCAGTCCAGTCTGGATCAGGCATCCATTCCAGGTTCTCTTTAGTGCCAAAGAAAATGGGGGACTTAAGACCCATCCTGGATCTGTCCACTTTATACCTGTCAGTTGCCAAAATGAAATTCCAGATGGTCACTTTTCAATCCATTCTGACCTTCCTGCAGATAAATGACTGGATGTGTTCAATGGACCTCCAGGATGCATACTATCACATCAAGATGAACAGGCGCTCTCAGAGGTTCCTCCGCTTCTGGCTGGGAGCAAGTCATTTTCATTTCAGAGCTCTCCCCTTTGGGATCACCACCGCCCCCGGGGTGTTCACCAAAGTGCTGGCATGGTGGAGGCTTACCTGTGGCTGCAGGAGTTTCAGGTCTTTCCCTACATGGATGATTGGCTCCTTTCTGCTCCTTGCAGGCATTGACTGTGTCAAGCCTGGGATGATCTTCTCAAGACCACTCACTATATGGGCATAACCATAAACCTCAACAAGTCCCATTTGGCACCAGCACAGGTTCTCAACTTCATTAGGGCCTGGATAGACTCTTTCCAAGCCAAGGTGTTTCTACCTCCGGACAGCCTGTTATCGATCCAACATCATGCTTCTTACATCCGTCAGGCCAAATGTCCCCCAGTGGTTTCATTTCCTTGGGTGTTGGGGTTCATGGCGGCCACAATCACTCTAGTCCCAATGGCGCATCTTCATATGAGGGTCCTCCAATGGACTCTGGTGGTTCAGTGGTCCTTACTAGACCTTCCCTTATCACATCCAGTTCAGTTATCTCAGGTTTGCAAGGATTCGCTTCTGTGGTGGCTTCACCCCCAAGATCATCTTCTGGGTCATCCATTCATTTACACACGCACACACACACACACACACACACACACACACACACACACACACACACACACACACACACACATACACACATACACACACACACACACACACACACACACACACACACACACACACACACACACACACACACACACACACACACACACACACAATTTCTTCCTTTTATAGTGCTTCTCTTTCTAGCTTTGTTCTGTCATGGTTGATAAGCAGACAGGTTTCAAGAAATGCACTTCCTGTAGGCATAAAATCCCTAACACAGATGCCAACAGGGAGTGCATTTACTGCTTAGGAGCAACTCTTTCAAAGACCCCCTTACATTGTTTTTCATAAAGATAAGACTACCTTATAGCCCAACCCTTCTTTCTTACCCAAAGTGGTTACCTTATGGACCAACCCTTCTTTTTACCCAAAGTGGCTTCTGAGTCTAATATTAACCAAATCATTCAGTCTTCCCTCCCCTGCAATCACATTGACCATGGACGTCTCCCTGCTTGGGTGGAAGGGGGCATTGCATGGGAAGAATGGTTCAAGGCATGTGGTATTTCCAGGAGACCCATCTGCATATCAGTGTCCTGGTGATGAGGACAGTGTTTTTGGCATTGCAGGCTCTTCATGCCTTTCTTCCTCAAGGGACTATTGCCACCCAGATGGACAGTATGTCAGTAGTCTGGTACATCAACAAACGGAGGGGACCAGATTTTACCCCCTTTGTTGTGAAGCTGTGAGACTGTGGGAGTGGGCAATTTCCACCAGACATTTTCTGGTGGCAACATACATTCCAGGCAGGTCCAACATACTAGCGGACAGGCTCAGCAGATCTATTCTGATGCCTTACGAGTGGGCTCTGAATCCTTCAGTAGCAGAAGAGATCTTTCTAAAGTGGGGTCAGCCTTGCTGTGATCTCTTCACCTCTCTTTCCAGTGCAAAGTGCAGTGAGTATTTTGCTCTGAACTCCCATCCAGCGGAGCCTCCAGAGATGCTCTAGTTCATGCTTGGCCCTCCGGTCTACTATATGCCTACCCTCCACTGCCTCTGATATCCAAGTTCATTCAGAAATCTTGATGACTAGGAAGCTCAGTGATCTTCATTGCCCCTTTCTGGCCTTGCCAAATTTGGTTACCCTCTGTGTGGTCTCATGCAGTGTGTCCACCTAGGATGCTAGATCCAGTCCCGGATATGATTATACATCCCTCAGGATCCCTCACCCAGACTTAAGCTGAAGTTCACGGCTTGGCTGCTCCAGTTACTTTGATAGTTAGGACTCCCAGGCTGTATTCTCCCTTTAAGAAGATTTTGGTAGCAGCTCACAAATCTTCTAACAGGAACGTTTATTAGAGTAAATGGAAGCATTTCTCAACCTGGGCTTCTAAGCATGACCTGGATCCTTTCACTGCACCATTTCCGGCCATTTGGAGTTTCTGGCAGATATTTTAATCATGGAGCTAGCTTCCCTATGGTCAAGGTACAATTGGCAGTGATCTCTAATTTTCACATAGGCAAGAATTTGGCTTCTTTGGCTTCATCCAAGCTTTGTAAGGCCTTTTTGAAAGGTACCTTTCTCCTTATGCCTCCAGTTAAGAAGCCAATGCCCCCTCGGGATCTCACCTTGGTACTGTAAGCTCTTGTTTCTCCCCCTTTGAACCAGCAACCTTGGTTGAGTTGCAGTTCCTGTCTTAGAAGACTGCTTTTTTGGTTGCAGTTACCTCAGCAAAGAGAGTTTTGGAGATCCAAGCCTTATCTGTCAAGCTTCCTTATATGGTATTTCATAAAGACAGGGTATCCGCTGCATTTCTATTTGCATAGAACAAAATCCTTTCATAAGTCTGATCAACTTTTTGTTTCTTTTTCTAAACCCTTCTTGGGAAAGCCTATCTCTAAGGTTGCTATTGCTTGATGGATTTCTGAATGCATTTTGTTGGCTTATCGAGCTAAAGGATTATCTCCACCGAGGCATGTCCGGGCGCATTCCACCAGGTCTTTTGCTACTTCTGTGGCCTTTTGGTCCAGGGTTTCTTTGCACAAGCTTTTCGTGGGAAGAGCCACTACATGAATTCTTAAAACATCTGCGGGCCACATCACAACATAGTAAGTCTTTACGACTTAACAATAGATACAGGTGACTGACATTTTTACTTGAGATAGCATTCATGAAATTCTCTGTTTTCTACATCAACTTTGAATTTAACTTTATTCTGGCTTGTAGCCATGACTTATTACAAACTCTTGCAGAAAGTTACTGCTGTTTACAGACTACAAATTATAAACAACAAAGAATAGTTACTTCCGTGGCTAAAATTTGATGTATGCGCAACTGCATTCAATTAGGTAAGGAAGCATGTCCTGGAAAGTTTGTGTGACTGGAGTAAGGCATAGCATTTTTTCACGTTTTTAAAAATTTTTGGTTACTCTCTTGGGGCCGGGTGGCATTGTGTTGCAGGCCAGATTTGGCCCGTGGGCTGGATGTTATGCACCACTGCCTTAGATGATATCTTCTCTGCTGTTACTTGAGTGTCATTGCACACATTTATCGCCCATTATAAATTTGATTTTCTTTTCCAGGGGCAGGGCATTCTTCGGCTCAGCAGTGCTCAGGAACATCCTTCCATGAGGACCTTCCAGAGTTCATTGATAGTTGGGGACTCTGTCCCACAGGTGAAAGATCAAATGAAAACAACAACTTCAGATAAAGTTATGTACTCGTCATAATGTTCTATCTGAGTTGTTGCTTTTCATTTGTCTTCAACCATTCCTCCCTCCTTCACCCTGCCTTGTGTGGGCTGTGTAGTAGACTGGATGGAAGAGGCATCTCTCTTGAGTCTTGTGGAGATGCCAGATCGATAGGCATGTGGTCTAGGTTCGAATGTTGTTCTGCAAGAAACTCGATCTGGGGCATTGTGGGTAGGGGAGGAGCTTGGAGCTGGGATCCAATGCTGAAATATGCAGCCAAGTCAGATCCGTGCTGGATCTGGGACCCACAGTTTGACGACAAATGAAAAGCAAGAACTCAGATGGAATGTTATGGTGAGGACATAATTTTTTTTCTTCTTTTCAAGCTGCCTCAGCCTGTGGGGCAGAGTCTCAAGCCAGACTAAGTGGGTAGAATTAAGAAAGAACATTCTGAAGAATGTCAGAGCCAGATGATGCCCTTGACGTGGACTGAACGGCTAGCTTATAATGACACAAAAGTATGAGTGTTCCAAGACGTAGCTGAAAAAGGCTATTGAGGTAGATATTGCCATTGTAAAATGAGCCTTTGGTTTGGAAGGCAAATATAAGCAATTAAGTTTATACACAAAAGATATGCTATCAGAAAGCCATCAGAATAGAGTAACCGGAAAGACTCCCTTAGCTGGCTTGGTCTACAAAAAGGGAACAGAGCTGGTCTAATTTTTTGAAGTGTAGGGGTCTGTTTAAGTAAATTCTCAACTGTTGATGAAGGTCCAGGAATGTAGACTGTTTTCATCCTTATTATAGAAATTTGGAAATATTGCTAAATGAGTAGGTTGATTCAGGTTGGAATTGGAGGCCACCCTAGGCAAAAAGATGGGATGGGATTGGTATGCAAGGAAATCCTATTCCTGTGAAATATAAAAAAAGGAGACATAAAAGATAAAGCCTGAAGCTCTGACATTTGTCTAGTGGATGTTAATGCAATTAAGAAAAACATTCTCCATGACAAAAACTTCAGATCCACTGTAGCAGCAGGCTGAAAGGCTTCGCTGGTTAATGTCTACAATAAAAAAAGGGACACATCCCTAGGAGGAGCCAAGCTCCTCAAGGGAAGTCTGAGTAGAAAGATTGGTTTCCAAAAGGCTTTAGAGTATCTTGGCTAACATGTAAATTGGAAATGTCTACCAAGCGAACCTTAATAGAATAGCTATATTTTACCAGTCTACAACAAAGTGCAAAATAGCATCCAGGGAAGCAGAAAAGACAGCCCAAATACTGAATCTTCTTCACCTACTGCAGTTAAATCTTCTAGTAGATGGCTTCTGATATGAGAAAATATATGTACAACTCTGATAGCTTAGGATCTATATCCATCATTAGAAGTGGAGGAACCAAGTGGTCAGTTTTGAGGGGTTTGAGATTCGGGTGATGCTGGCCCAATGGATGTGATAATAGAAAAGAATCCAAGGAGGGTGAACCAGGTGAGGCCACAAGAAGAGGATCCATTGTTGTTTGGGCCAGAAAGGTGTTATGAGGAGCACAGTCAGCTTGCACCATGCTGCTTTCTTGAAAACCTTCACTATCGCGGCAATTAGAAGGCATGTGTAGAGGAGACCTAGGACCAAGCATGGACCTTTGTGATTATCCCCTCTGAGGGATCAAGGCAAAGAAGATGCTGCACTGTGTTGTAAGGGGTTGCAAACAGATGGCAGTAAGTAGCTGAAAATCGGTCACTGACAGGTTGAGAGACCAACATACTTCTGCTCAACCTGTCCAGTAGGATGCTGGATTTTTCTGAGATGTGCATTGCTATCAGAAATCAATGCACATCCTTGGGAAGTGCATTACTTTCAGAAAGGATTGGGAAGACTTCGCCTACTGCCACACTGTTTATGGCCTCTCAAAACAGGGGACAAGATCAGGTTTCACCTTGCATGTTGTGCAAGATCCACAGCCATGTTGTCAGTGGATAGATATCACAATTTTTGGGAGACTGTCTTGAAAAACATGCAGCATTGGGAAGACCACTCTCATTGCCAGAAAATTGATGGGCAAGTTGCCCTTTAACTAGAACCAGATACACTGGACTGGTCTTCCCTCAAAGTGAACCCGCAACCTCAGGAGCAAAGTGTTCATACTTACTCTGGCAAGGACAAAGGAGTGTTTTGATGAGACACTGCTGGATATCATGGTGACAAACCTCCTTAAGGTTTATGGGATACTGTATAAGATGTGTTGTTGAGACCATTGGACTGAGAGTCCAGTGATCTACCCTTATGAAGAACCTAGCCAGGAGAACTAATGAATTGGCAGCAGCCATTAACCTACCTGAAGAGACAAAGGACCAGAGAAGCAGGCACCCTTACAGGAAGCACCTAATTGGCCTGAAGGAGCAGAGATGACAATCTTGAGAGGAAGTGTCTGACAACTTGGGTAGTAGTGTCTAGATAGCAACCTATAAACTCCACAGCATGGACAGATTCTAGCTTGGACTTCTTGAAGTTCACCTTAGTTCCTAAAGATAGACACAAATAGAGCAAGGAGTCTCTTGTTTGAACTACCAGTGCCCTTGAAGTTTTTTTAACTCATTCACTCCAATGGAGCTCAGGAAGTTTGCACTGTAAGTTCCAATGGGCGGAGCCTAAGCCTTTTCACAGAATCAAGTTATGTCCTCACATTTCAAACAAGTGTTTATATCTCTCAAGCCATAGGGATTATGAAAAGTATAAATGACAAACTCTTCAGCACAAACTATTTTTATAGTGGCATTATTCTTTAGGTTCCAGGTCTTAAAAGTAATTTTATAAGTCACAGTCAATACAGTAACTATTACATTTATAATATTTTGTGAACAACTTACAATATCTCAGCAACCACTCAAGTTACACACATATTATCAACAGCATTTTATTCATCCAGCTGAGAGCTTTCATATGAGGCTAATGAGTTCTGTCTGTGTTCCTTGGTTGTTGAGATGCTTAGAAAAATGTGAAAATTATATCTCTATAAATTGATATCATAAAAACAACTGCTAATATTTATTTACCAGCACTATATAGAGGTCAAATATTAATGCAGTTGAGTTTGCTATTGTGTAAGCTTTAAGATGAGATCTTTTAAAACCTTGTACATAGCATGGTTTTGGAATTACTGATGCAAATATGAATAGGCAATATTTGACACCTGTAGGTGTTAGCTGGAGTTAACTGCAGATGCACCTGGTGGCACCACTCAGATGTAATTAGTTAAGGAACCATTTGCCCAGGTAAGGAAAACTCCCAAATCCCTGCAGCTTGAGATTGGTTGTAACCACCGCCAAGTATCTGAACACCCAGGAGGCTGTGGTGAGATCAAAGAACAGTATTCAGAATGGAGAGTAACTGTCTCTCAGAAGGAAGCACAGCAGCCTCCTGGATAGCCCAGATATCTTTTTCTGATAAGCATCTTGGATATCTACAGAATAGCCTGCTGTCCTTCCTTGGAACAGGTAGTAGGGACTGTACTGTTGCAATTCTGTATTTGGTTGCTCTGATGACTAGGTTTAGTCTACTAAGGTCTTTGTTCTTTGGCAGAAAAAAAATTTTTGAATACACCACAGATACTTTCTGTTCGAATGGGACCTCCTGAAGGAGACTTTTTACTAAGAGGTTTTGATTTTCTACCACTGCTTCCCTTTGTTGCTAGCATGGAACATGTGGAAGGGAATTTTCACAAATAGAGAGGGTAAACTGAAAGGGGATAGTGTATCTTCTGAAAACTATCAAGACTCAGGAATCTACAGTGATGGCCTCCCAAGCTTGAGGGAACACAGCCAAGCCCCTTTCCCACCAAAGTGTCTCCAGAGAGAAGCAGACTAGCAAATCTTTAGGAGCACTGAAATGGTTTGTCAGAGAAGGGTCACCAAAACCCCCCATTTTGCAGACTACTACTTCCTCTAAAGTTGCAGCATTGAAGTTCCCCTCTCTGCCCAGGGGCCATTATCACCTGCAGTATTTTGGGAAAATGTTGGGACCTCTAGAAAGAAAGCCACTTACCTACCCTCTGATTGATAGTAAAGGTCTATTGAAGAGTGGAAAAGCAGACTCCCACAGCAGACAACTTATTGTCTTCAGTCTCACTCCTTGACATTGTATCTTTAAGTCCAAATGAGGTGGAACCATAAAATGGGAATGTTCAAAAAGGATACCTTAAAGCTCTCTGCAAAGTTAAAGTTTCATCCAAGTATGGCAAACTGCAATGCTGGTGCCTGCTGCGTTGGCAATACCATGTGCTGCATTAGACAACAAGTGCATGGGTATGCTTGAAATTAACAGCATGGTATGTAACTGAGCCTCCATAGACTTGTTTCTTGACTGTCATTTAGGATGCTACGAACTTGGCAACCTCGTTAAGCAAGATTGTCTTCACTGTGGTCAGGTGTGATGTGATTCAGCATACAAAGGCCAAAGGAGGCTGAAGCATATGTCCTCTTCCCAGTATGTGCAGTGCTCTAGACTTTGTTGGGAGGATGGCGAGATTTATCCTTCTCAGAGTTCATTTTTGATGGCTGCAGCTACTACAATGGCATTGCCTGCCATCCTCAGATTTCTAGGGATGGGCTCTACCACATCCCCCTTGGGAATAAATAGATGAGTACATCTGGAAGGGGTAACAGCCAGCATGTGGACAGGCCTGCACCAAAGGCTGCAAGACAAACTGACTCCTCAGGGGAGGGGAATTTGGTGGTCCAACCTCCCCACTGTCATCAGTTCTTGTAAACCTAGGAGAAAATTTGGGGGAATTTTCACCTATGTGAAGGTCAGTGTCCTCTGTGAATGATTTTGATGGCACTGTAATTGTCTCCTCTTGCACTGCTGCCTCCTGTGCTGCTCTGGGGAAGGGACACTGTGAGAGATATAGAAGCCTCAGGGGCCCCCACTCTGGGTCTGATCAAGGCCTCAAAATGCAGACTGTCACACAACATGAAGAGTGACCAAGGTACCAAATAGTAGACTGGAGGAGCAGGCTGAATCCAGTATGAAGCATAATTCACTAATCCCCGTACATGACAGAATCTTCTCCATGACCTCTAATGCCAGTTCAGAGGCTGAACATCTAGGGAAGGACATCCTCTGATCTAAGGATCTATGAGAAACACCACCAGCTGCAGACCAAGCTGTTCAAGGCAGAGGCCCAGAGGGGAAGGCATGGCTCTGAAAGCCTCTGAGTAGACCCCCAACCCCTCTGCTATGGGATGTGGTCAGCTTCAAAAGAGCCATAATTGAATATATAAAGATAAAAGAGATGAAGGAAGCCATTCATTAGCACCAATGAGAAAATCAAGCAGGCTGAAGTTTGATCTAGAAACACCAGATCTGGAGGGTGGACCAGTAAAGGAGAAAGCAGAAAGGGGGAGAGGGGCAAGCTCTCTCCATCCTGGAAATAGAAGGAATGACCCTCATCTCAATCTGCATCTACAAGAAGGCCCACATCATCTTGTCCCTCTACTTCTTTAATGCGGTCAGGAAGAGCTCATCACCTTTAAGATGAAGACAGCTTAGCGGGTTGGTGTAAAGGTCTGCCCAACTCCTGGACCCTAATTGTAGGAGACCAGACCCGATGGGGTGACTTTTCTATTGAATACAAGATCTTGAGTAGCAGCCAGGAATGGACTTGAGACATTTGAGAGTTGGGACTGATCTGGCACTGGCATCTGTGCAGAAGCTGGGGATCAGAACTGGATTGGTGCTGATGTTGGATCTAAGGTGGGATTCCAGGAAACAGAGGACCTAGGATTTTTCTGTACTGGCTAAATAGAAGCTGAACACTCACCAGACCTTTACAATGAGTCTTTGACCTTTTTTCTATTTCTTTTCCTATCACTATCTTTCTCAGCCTTCTCCAAGCCAACGAACCTGGTTCGTTAGTTTGGAGTTTTGTTTTGCTTGTATTCAGCCTTCTCCAATGACTTCTTTGCCAAATAAGAAAAACAGGGAAAGAAGATGCTGTAGTGGTGTAAGTGGAAAAAAGCCCTTTCAAAACTACCATAGCACTCCTGTAAGGCAAGGTCCTTGATCCGTAGGAAGCACAGGCCTTGGCATTCCTGATCAAGGTAAGATCAGATTCCCATTGTTTCTGTTTCACATCACAGTGGCATTGTTATGGACTTGTGAAAGGTTCTGGAGTCCACAAATGGTTCTAAGTATTTATCAAGGCCATCATTTTTTGATATGTACATGTTTTCCTTGAAAGGAAAGTCAGACTACTTGTACTTTGAATTCCCTTGAGTGTCCCAATGCAGTTTGAGGCATCTGTGGTTACGGACAGAAGTGGGGGTAGAGGGTGAAATGGGGAGACGTCGATTCAGAATGTTTTTTTCTGCCTACCAAGAAAGTTCAGCATTGAGACAAGAAAAGCAAGGGGATGCTGGTGTTAAACCCACTCTCATAGAAATCACTGTATTTCCCTCATGTGTAATCTAGCTAGAGGAATCAGAGGAGTGGAAGCTATGCATCCAGCAATCCCTGAGAAAATCACTGTTAGAAAAACTAAGAACTAGAGATTGTAAAACTCATTTGTTAGCCATGATTTAAATTGTGTCTAGTAAGCAACGTAGAAATGAGTCTGTGAGAAGGGCTATGAATGTACCTTCCATATGACATAAAAACCTAGGTTTTCAAACATTTCTGACAAATAGGGGATTCCTCACAATTTGACTGGAGAGTCTGCAAAAACAAGGCAGTTATCCAAGTAGGGGAAATGCAAATGGCCTGTAGTCTACAAAAGATGATTGCTGAAGCTTGATATTTTGTGAATGTCGTTAGAGTGGTACACAGACCAAAGGGTAAAGAGACATGAAAATGTGAACCAGTATGAATCTTTGAGTTGCAGAGACACCAAACAAGGGGGTGGGGGATAACAGGAGAAACTTTGTACAGGCATTTTGAATTTAGTAACTTTTAAGAGATTTGAAGGACAGATCCAGCACAAGTCCTCAGGTTCCCTCTGTTTTGGGCTCTATATTTTATTTATTTTAGTTTGTTGACTGAGGTAGTACAGGGATCACTATAGACTATTTGCAGGCACAACTGAGGTGAAGAGATTCACAAAAAAAAAAAAAAGAAGAGAACAGAACAAATTAACAAACAGACTAATCCCAGAAGGTAGATTGTCCCAGAGACAATTGAAGCAATATGCAAATAGTATTAGCAGAATAAAAAAATTAAGTGTGAAATAATTTTAGTAGCAATGGTGAGGGAAGCAGCAGCTAAGGACAGAAGGTCAAAGTAGAAATGATGCAGGTGAGAAGGGAATTAGGTTTTTGTGCTTTTTTACTGGACACTTGCAGTCAGATTTTTGATGAAGGTGCCTTTTGAGCTGAAATCTAAAGGTAGAGAAACAGCAGACGTCTTTAAAGTGAAAGGGCAGGGATTGCCTGAGTCTGGGTGGAAGAATGGAGAGGGAATGCTTGGTACAGCGCAGTTTAGTTTGGGGTGTCTGGAGTGAGGAGTTCATTGAGAGAGGTTGCAGAGGTTGTAAGGTGCGGTTTTAGGATGGAGTTTTACTGCAAGAGGTGGAAAGGCACCTGCTTGAAGTAGTTTGAAAACAAGAAACTCTAGGAGCAGCTCAACTCTATTGAAGAGACAAGTAACCACTTGGCCTTGGAGAGGTTGATGCAGTGGTGTTCCTTAGGGGAGGAACTAGAAATAAATTAATTAGCAGATTTTGTTTTTGATGGACTGTACAGTGAATGAATTTTCTGTTTTAAGAGGCTGTGGCCATGATTTGGAGCCCATATTCAAGTTGAGCAATGAGGACTCCTTTGCCTATTGCAGCTCTAGCTGATCCATTCAGAATGGGAGCATACCTCTCAACTGTACAGATTTCTTGGTGTTTTCCTCCTAAAATCTGTACGTTTCTGTAAATAGCTGAGGATTGAAGTAATTAAATAATGACAAACATTTGAGTTTAAGACTCCACATCCTTCAGAAAATTCATACTAATGCAACACCTATTATCCTATCAACTGTCTAAGTTTGTAAGTGCAATATTTAAAATCTGTCCCTATATGCCCCCCTCCCATCATTTCAGGCTTTGTCCAGATTTTTTGCTCTAAGAGGTTGAGAGGTATGAATGGGAGATATTTTCTGGGACTAATATAAAAGAGAACTGATCTTTTTCATGGTGTTTTCAATATGGCTTTAAGTGACTGGTCTAGCCATAAACATAAATATTTAAAGGATGTAGTGGTTTCTATTGGGCAGCTGTTGAGATCTGCAATGTTGAGATTTTTAGGAATCTTACAACTTTTGTGAGGTTCCAAATAACTTACTTTTTGCTTTAGAGGGGTTTAGGAGTATCTTATGGTTGTTTAGCCAAGAGTTAAGGAAGTGAAGATCAGACTGAAGCTGAGTCTGAATAGCTGAATATGAGGGACTGGGTTGAAGTTTAACCATGTCATCTGCATAAAGAGTAATAGGAAGGTTAGGAAGATCAGAGAGCAGCTTGTTAATTAAAATTGAAAACAAAAGAGGTGCTAGTATAGATCCCTCAGGCATTCCTCTGAGGCAGTAGTAGGGATTAACCTACTCTGACTCTGAAATACCTATTTGCTAAGAAATGCTGGAACCAGGTGACAGTGCTGGGACTGACCTGAAGTTCTTGGGGGGAGTGAAGGAGCAGGAGGTGGTCAATTAGATCAAAAGCTTTGGTAGGGTCAATGAAGAGAGCTCTTGAAAGGTTTCCTTTATCCATGTTGAGAAGGATCTCCTCTGTAAGTGACCATTGTGCTGTTATCCTCTGGCCAACCCAGAATCCATGCTTTTTAAGAGTGAAGAAGTGGTACTGTTGGATAAAAGTGGAAAGTTGGATGTAAATTATTTTTTTAAGTAATTTCCCCAAGTGTAGGGAGGATGCAGATTGGGAGAAGTGGGAGGTATTTACTGGCTGAGGCTGTTTGGGAAGGGGTTTAACAATAGCAAGTACTGTGTTTTGAATTAAGCAGATGTAAAACAATATGTAAAGAGGTGTGGCAGGAAGCGTTTGCAGAGTAGTATAAATGTTGACCCCAGGCCTTGAGTGCACCCAGCACGCACAAGTCTGGTTCGTTCAACGTGCCTCGTGTGTCACCGCAGCTTTGCGCTTTTACCGCCAGCATGTCCATCCAGAATAAAAAACACCTATTATCCTATCAACTGTCTAAGTTTGTAAGTGCAATATTTAAAATCTGTCCCTATATGCCCCCCTCCCATCATTTCAGGCTTTGTCCAGATTTTTTGCTCTAAGAGGTTGAGAGGTATGAATGGGAGATATTTTCTGGGACTAATATAAAAGAGAACTGATCTTTTTCATGGTGTTTTCAATATGGCTTTAAGTGACTGGTCTAGCCATAAACATAAATATTTAAAGGATGTAGTGGTTTCTATTGGGCAGCTGTTGAGATCTGCAATGTTGAGATTTTTAGGAATCTTACAACTTTTGTGAGGTTCCAAATAACTTACTTTTTGCTTTAGAGGGGTTTAGGAGTATCTTATGGTTGTTTAGCCAAGAGTTAAGGAAGTGAAGATCAGACTGAAGCTGAGTCTGAATAGCTGAATATGAGGGACTGGGTTGAAGTTTAACCATGTCATCTGCATAAAGAGTAATAGGAAGGTTAGGAAGATCAGAGAGCAGCTTGTTAATTAAAATTGAAAACAAAAGAGGTGCTAGTATAGATCCCTCAGGCATTCCTCTGAGGCAGTAGTAGGGATTAACCTACTCTGACTCTGAAATACCTATTTGCTAAGAAATGCTGGAACCAGGTGACAGTGCTGGGACTGACCTGAAGTTCTTGGGGGGAGTGAAGGAGCAGGAGGTGGTCAATTAGATCAAAAGCTTTGGTAGGGTCAATGAAGAGAGCTCTTGAAAGGTTTCCTTTATCCATGTTGAGAAGGATCTCCTCTGTAAGTGACCATTGTGCTGTTATCCTCTGGCCAACCCAGAATCCATGCTTTTTAAGAGTGAAGAAGTGGTACTGTTGGATAAAAGTGGAAAGTTGGATGTAAATTATTTTTTTAAGTAATTTCCCCAAGTGTAGGGAGGATGCAGATTGGGAGAAGTGGGAGGTATTTACTGGCTGAGGCTGTTTGGGAAGGGGTTTAACAATAGCAAGTACTGTGTTTTGAATTAAGCAGATGTAAAACAATATGTAAAAGAGGTGTGGCAGGGAAGCGTTTGCAGAGTAGTATAAATGTTAAGAGAAAAAGTTTTAAAAACATACTGTTATTTGCCTTTTTCCTGTTCTTGCAAAGTGAACATGTTATTTGTTGGGATATGCCTATCAAAGATGGGCCTCATCTGTGAACAAAATGCAGCATTGCTTATGAACCTGAATGATATCTGTTTTCTGCATTTCAGAATAAAGAGATTTGGTTATAGCTCAGTGAAGCCTGGGATAAGGATGCACGGCCGAGTTAGAGTTAATTTACTAGGACAGGCTGTGTGTCCTGGAAAATTTGAGCTACCATTGTTGAATTGAACATTTTGTACTTCTTGAACATTCTATACTAGCTGTGGGTTTGAGGTAATTTGTGATAAACATGTTTTTCCTGTATGTTTTTCATAGCCAACTGTCAACGGTCAGAAATGTAACAAAAAGTTGTTTTGCTTGCAGTATAAAAGTTGATGTCAGTAAACAAGATGATCAGATCAGAGGAGATCAGATCAGTCCAGACCGGACATCTTGGCCAACATGCTGTGTAATCTGGTTAGCTGCTAATAAAGGAAAATTCATCGCCTGAGGCAGATGCGACTCATTTGAATTTTTTCTTCTGACATTTTGGTCCTTCGGACCGGAAACCTCTACGAAGATACGGATCAGACCGACAGAGAGACCGAAAAACCTGTGCAGATGAGGGTTTCTCATCTTAATATACCCTCGACTGAAATCCCTCTGACTGATTTGTCATTGAAAAGAGGCCAGCAGCTCTCTGATCCCTATCTGAGGGATGGTTTCTGAAAGAAAAGGGGAAACGGAGTCTCATCTGGTTCAGGTAGGATGAAAAATAAATTTCTTTTAATTTAATTTAATCTTGTCGACAAGGTTTTATTTTTAGTTAAGGATGGGTAGGATTACTTGTTAAGATTATTTTGTTGGGGTCACCCGTTAAGATAGTCCCATTTTATAATATAAAGCCCTGTAAAATAATTTTGATACAGTCCTAAATACCTGGGAAAGAAAAAAAAAAAAAAGGAAAAGGTAAAATAAGAAATCTAGGGGAAACATGGGTTCGAGTTGCTGCAAGTGTGAGAGTGATGCCTGTTTAAATGTTGATGCTAAGTATATGAAAGGTTTAAACAAAAATAATGTTAAATTTTTGAAAAAGTGGAAGTCGAGATATGATTTTGATGGTACACTGAATAAGAATGCCTGTGCAAAATTGGTTAGAGATTTGAAAAGAGATGCGGGAACTAGAACAAAAAACAAAGACAATTGGGATTTCCCCAAGCACAAAAATGGTTAGAAGAGGCAAATAAATGAGCTATAAAAGAAAAACAGTGCCAGGAAAAAGAAAAAATAAATCAAAAGGGATCACTGGTGCCAAGTGGAAAAGTAGCTTTATTTTTAGATAAGGAGGATGAGCATACAGTTTGTGCAGTACAAAGGCAGGCAACTGCCCCACCGTATGGGGAAATTGCTGCTGCTGTACCGGCGGGACCTCCTCAATATCAGTCTGAAGATGTGGGATCTGTACAGCAGGGTGGGTTATTGGCTGCTCAAGGAAATGTTGTGACCCCTCCAATTTACCCGCAAATTCCCGTAGTACCCAAGGTTGCTTTGCAACAGGTAGACCAACCTATGCAGTTAAGGTCGGGACCAGCAGGGCAAGGACGTTGTGCCATTAAACTTTCTGACCACTCAGAAGCCCTTCCCTTAATACAAGTTGCAAACTCACAAGCAGGGGATGTTGGACAAGAGCCAACTATTTTAGTTTATCGTCCTTGGGCTAGAGAGGATATAAAACGAGCTATGGATGGTATTCCTTATCCCAAGGTTAATTTTCAAAAGTTTTCTGAGGACATAGTTGGTATGCGTTTAAGTTATCATCTAAATGGTTTAGAAGTAGAACAAGTAGTGCGACAAATCCTGGGACCAGATTGGCACTTAGTTTGTGGTACTTGGACATGTAAGGCAGATGATGGCACTACATTAAAGCATAATTCTGTGGTGTTAGACACGCGAGTCACTGATCTGTTGAAGAGAATTTCTGATAAGTGGCATCCAAGAGCAGATTGGACAGTAATAAATCAGTGCATCCAAAATGATGATGAATCTGTAGATTACTATATTGTAAGATTGACAGAAGTGTTCAATAACCATTGAGGAATGATGATTCCGCAGGATCAGACTACTGATAGTCCGTACGAACAGCAATTGAAAAACGCTTTTCTTAAAGGTTGTAAGGCTCCGATAAATAGTTTTGTAACTAAGCATATGGTTGATCACAGAACATGTAGACTGCAACCTTTGTTTGAATATGCACGGCATGCTGAGTGACATTTCAATTTAAAAAAGAAAAAGAAAGTACAAGTGTTAGCAGTAGGGGATGATGGTGGTATATTTTTGGTACAGGACCAAAGGGGGCAAGGGCACCGTGGTGGTGTACAAAAACATGGGGGCCCGAAATGGGACACATCGTATAAACAGGGTGGACATTCAGAGGAATATGAGGGGAGTTTAAAATGTGGAGAATGTTTTAAATGCGGTAGACGTGGGCACTTTGATGCAGATTGCAAAGAGTGGCAACATCCCCCACAGCTTACGAACAAGGGCTCCGCATGACTATATGATAGCAAAGGAAGGTGCCAAATTCATTATTGTGATTATTGTAGAGAAGAAGAAAGTGAGAATGATTGTGATGATGATGAGGCAGACACTCTCTGCGATGAATGTCAGGACACCCAGGAAATTAAGGAAGGACGGGATTGTGACTGTGAAGTCATAAACCTGGCACATTTGGGTATTGCTATGCATCTGGATCAAAAACCCATGATAGAGTTTTTTTTGAGGGACAGAAAGTGGAGTTTTTATGTGATTCAGGTGCATCGCGTACACTTTTGGGTCCAGCAGTTCTACCCCCGAACTGAGAAACAGATGAGTTTGTCCTTGTGAAAGCGGCAAACGGGAAAATCTAAAAGGAACCACTGTCTCATCCTCTATTGTTCACAGATCCGCAAACAAAACAAACTGTTAGGTGTAGGGTAATTATATCGAAAGTTTGTCCAGTTAATTTGCTGGGAAGAGATTTGATGCATTTGTTTGGAATAGCGGCAATTCCCACACCTAAAGGCATTGAGGTGAAAAGGTTAGCGGATGGCTTGGTGGTATAAGGAGTACAAGACTTGTTTTACTGGTATAGCCAGGACTTGATTTCAAACGGGCCGGGGAGGGTTGATACAGATTTGATCAACCTAGCTTTAAGTAAATCTAGGAGTGAGTCACCGCAGGTTGCGGCGCACCTACATTGTACTATGTACTACAGACAGGCCCCTGAGACACTCTCTGCGATGAATGTCAGGACACCCAGGAAATGAAGGAAGGACGGGATTGTGACTGTGAAGTCATAAACCTGGCACATTTGGGTATTGCTATGCATCTGGATCAAAAACCCATGATAGAGGTTTTGGTTGAGGGACAGAAAGTGGAGTTTTTATGTGATTCAGGTGCATCGCGTACACTTTTGGGTCCAGCAGTTCTACCCCCGAACTGAGAAACAGATGAGTTTGTCCTTGTGAAAGCGGCAAACGGGAAAATCTAAAAGGAACCACTGCCTCATCCTCTATTGTTCACAGATCCTCAAACAAAACAAACTGTTAGGTGTAGGGTAATTATATCGAAAGTTTGTCCAGTTAATTTGCTGGGAAGAGATTTGATGCATTTGTTTGGAATAGCGGCAATTCCCACACCTAAAGGCATTGAGGTGAAAAGGTTAGCGGATGGCTTGGTGGTATAAGGAGTACAAGACTTGTTTTACTGGTATAGCCAGGACTTGATTTCAAACGGGCCGGGGAGGGTTGATACAGATTTGATCAACCTAGCTTTAAGTAAATCTAGGAGTGAGTCACCGCAGGTTGCGGCGCACCTACATTGTACTATGTACTACAGACAGGCCCCTGGTCCGGATAAAGAATTTGAAAAAGAATTCTTTAGGCACAAATGTGCAAGGATAATTTTGAATGGTATGTTTTGGGATAAGCAAGGTAATACAGTAGTGACCTGTACTTTGACCAAGGAAATGTGTTCTTTATATCGCTCAGGTTATAGCCCACATATTTCAATTACTAAAGCGGTGGGGACACATTGGGTAGATATGGCAAAAAAGGTAACAAATTGGGACAAAATGTCCGAAAGTCAGTTGAAGGATCAACAGATCCAGGTACAAAGATTAAATTGGGTGACTTGGGCACAACCAAGTGTGCACCTCAGGGATGACAAATCCTCCTAACTCAAGAGGAAGATAGTGCATTAAGTGCCTTACCTGTAGATTTATGGTCAAAAGGTAAAGGGGATGTAGGACTGATGAAAACAGCAGGTGAAGTTTGTATAACTCCAAAGTCAGGTTTTAGACCTCGTAAGCACCAATACCCACTAAGTAAACAAGCAGAGGAAGGAATTAAGCCAGTCACTGAGCAGCTAAAACAGGTAGGAATTCTTGTTGAATGCCCAGATTCACCCTGCAATACTCCGTTGTTTCCTGTAAAGAAACCGGATGGGTCATGGAGGTTGGTTCAGGATTTACAAGCAGTTAATTTGGCTGTGATCCCAAGAGCACTGGTGGTCCCTGACCTCTATACATTACTTAATGATTTATTACCTCAGCACAGATATTTTTTCTGTCATAGATATAAGCAATGTCTTTTTCTCCATACCACTACATAAGGAGAGTAGATTTTGGTTTGCATTCACTTATCAAGGTAAAAGATACACCTACACCAGATTGCCACAGGGCTATTGTAAGAGTCCGACAATATTCGCACAAGAAATGGCTGCGAATTTAGCTCAGTTTTTTCCCCCAGAGGGAAGCCAGGTTCTGTTGTATGTATATGATATTTTGTTGGCCTCACCCATGCAGGAAAGTTGTAGAAAGGATACCCTTGCCCTTCTTAGTTTTTTAGCTGAGCAAGGACATAAGGTAAATAAAGAAAAGTTACAATTGTGGAAAGCACAAGTAAAGTACTTGGGTTATTTAATTTCGCAGGCAGGTAGACAATTGGAGAACAAAAGAAAACAAGCAATTCTTGAGGCACCTATGCCTACGACTAAGCGGGAGATGATGTCCTTTTTAGGTGTGACTAATTTTTGTAGAAGTTGGATCCCTAACTATGCTGAGGAAGTAGGGCCATTGACCTCACTGATCTATGATACTCTCATGGTGGCTAAGAATAATATACAGTGGACAAATAAGGCAATACAGGCATTTATTAGAATTAAGCAGTTGATAGCAGAATCCTCTGTTTTGGGTTTTCCGAACTATTCTAAGCCGTTTGTACAAATGGTTGATTGTAAGGGAGGATATATGACTTTGGTTCTGGTACAAGTACATGGAGATAAACAGAGGCCGATAGCTTTCTACTCCTCCAGATTAGATCCTGTTGCAAGGGCATTGCCGCATTGTGTTCAAGCTGTGGTGGTGGCCGCCATGGCAGTACAAGCCTCAGCATCATTAGTTTTGTTTCACCCATTACAATTGCGGGTTCCACATTCAGTAGCTACTATACTTTTGCAAGATAAGATAACCTTTTTATCTCCTATTCGACATTTGTCGTGTTTGACAGTGCTGCTGACACAGCCACATATGACCATAGAAAGATGTACTACTCTTAATCCGGTGACACTTTTGCCAACTCCAGAAGAAGGTACTCCACACATTTGTTTAGAGAGCATTCATGATAAAGTACTTCCCTGACCAGATTTAATGGATATTCCGTTGATAGATTCTGATCTCGTTTTGTTTGTAGATGGATCAGCAAAGAAAGACACTGTAGGAAAAACACTAGTAGGGTATGCTGTCACCACAGAAACTGAAGTTTTGGAGGCAAAAGGATTGTCAAACATTTATTCTGCACAGGCAGCTGAGTTGGTGGCTTTGACTCGAGCTTGTACCTTAGGGGAGGGTAAAAAAGTGACAATTTATACAGATAGGCAATATGCTTTCTCCACTGTACATGTTTTCGCTCAACTATGAAAGAATAGGGGAATGGTTACTGTGACAGGCAAACCAATAAATCACAGAGATTTAATTTTACAGTTGTTAGATGCAGTGCAACTACCACTTCAGATAGCGATATGTAAATGTTCCGCACATACCAACAGAAAAGATCCTGTCTCCAGGGGAAATGCCCTTGCTGATATGGCTGCAAAAAAGGCAGCTCAAGAAAATGACTTGCTTCTACATGATAATGATTTGGAGCCCGGACACCTCTTAGACTTAGAGACATTAAAAGTAATGCAAACATTGACGACACAGAAGGAAAAATGTCGTTGGGTAAAATATGGTATCACTCAACAGAGTGGGTTGTATAGGGCATCAGATGGCAAAATGGTATTACCCTCAAACCTTTTTAAGTATGCAGCATTGGTTAGCCATGGACCTGCCCATGTAGGAGTACAGACGATGATTCAAATAGTGTCTAAGGTGTTTTGGTGTAAAGGGTTTTCAACTCATGCAAAGCAATTCTGTTTATCTTGTTTATTATGTGCAAAGTATCATGCTCAGGGGGGGGGAGTAAAGAAGTCTCAGCAGGCATTCCCTACCCCTCCATATCCATTCCACACACTCTGTATGGACTTTATTGAATTGACACCCTCAGAGGTAAAAAGGTTCTGTTTGGTCATTATTGATGCTTTTTCTAAATGGGTAGAAGCTTTTCCAGTGAAACATCCGAATGCACAAACAGTAGCAAAGCTTTTGACTACAGAAATAATTCCCCGATATGGCCTACCATGACGCATTTACAGTGATAATGGGTCTCATTTTGTTAACCAGATTGTTCAGAAATTGGGTCAAGTGTTTCAAATTGATCTCAAAAATCATTGTGCTTACCATCCCCGATCAGCTGGACTGGTGGAAAGACACAACGGTGTCTTGAAGAGTAAGCTCCGCAAACTATTGGCAGAAACACATAGGTCATGGATTGCGTGCCTTCCGTTGGCACTCCTGTACATGCGAATCTCACCTTCATACAAAGGACTTACACCATTTGAACTTTTGTTTGGGAGTCCATATTACATCCCGCAGTGGCAAGGATTGTTGCCAGCGGAACGTGATGGGGGTGAGGATCTAGCGGATTATATGAAGAAGCTGCTAAATGTCAAATCTCTTGTAACCAATGACTCCTTTGCAGATTCCAGAAATGAAACCTTGTTAAGCATTGCACCCAGGGACTGGGTGTGGATCCGAATTGTGAAGAGAAAGAATTGGTCATCCCCCAGGTGGGAAGGCCCATACCAAGTACTTATCTCGACACCTACGGCTGTAAAGATCGCTGAGAGGACTTTGTGGATTTATATCACCCAGTGTAAAAAACTCAAAGTTCTTCCTTCTGCCATTGATATTGGTCAAACTCCACCGGACCTCTGAGCGCAAAGTCTGGCTACAAAGGGGGATTAGCCCAATAGGGGTTAGTTCATCTCAAACCCAGTGAAGAAACCAATGGTGCGAGGTAGTTTTTAGGGAGGATGGCCATGTTCAACTGGTTCTTGAACTGTCACATGATGTTGATTTTGGTGGCGAAAGTAAATATGTCCATACGAGAAGGAACAGTTGCAAGAGAAAAAGGAATGGTGGTGCTGCAAGCGCAAACGGGTGTTACTACTGTGTTTAATGTGAAATTTTGTGAGGGAATTTTGGACTGTTCTAAATGGAACAATAATAATTTCTTGACTCGTGCAAAATACTTGTGCAATAGAGACTGTACATCCTGGTCAAGTGTTTGGTGGTCAACAGATGTGAATGGATGGGAAACAAGTGGTGCAGTGATACCAGAGAAAGATAAAAGCAGGCAACAAAGAATAAAAATTGCGCATTTCCAAGGTATTGGAGTAGTTACTATAACCATTGTGTCACCACAAGAAAGTGATTCAGGAGTTTATGGAATCAGAGTGTCTCTTCCAACAAGAACTGATCCTTTGGGGACCCTCCAACTTAAAAGTACAAAGCCTTAAGAATGCTACAAATAAAGCAGATTTTGCCTTCACAAAAGAAGAACAATTTTTACTCGAGACGGGATTCATACACCATAATGAATGGTTATCTTGTGTTAGATACAGTACCCAAGAAGCACATCATGAGAACTGTATTTCTTGTGCTGAAGGTAAACAGCAATTAGCAACAGTCCCATTGATGCAAGATGAAGGTAACCTAACGTGTCTGTTGAAATTATTCTTCAACAAAACTGAAGATAAATGCAAAGATGAAACTCAGCGTTTTCCGGTCATAAGCAAAGTTGAGAAACTGCCTGCAGCGATTTCCTATCCAGGTTCATATATGTGCATTTCCAGAGATGGCACAGGGACAAATTATGGCAATATGGGACAGAACTATTGCAATGTTACTGTGAATGGCAATGGGAATCCATTTCTGGAGAACCAAACTCATAGTTTAGCAGACATATGGTGGTTATGTGGAGACAACAAACTCAGATCAAGGCTTACGATTCCCTGGAAGGGAACTTGTGCACTTGTAAAGTTAATTCTGCCATTCTACATTTTCCCAGTTCCAGCAAACAATTTCGTGAGAGAACTTGAAATAAAGCCGAAGTGGTTGAGTAAGAGAAAAAGAGAGGCACCGAAGCAATCTTTCGATAACAGTGTCTACATCAATAGCATTGGCGTACCAAGTGGCGTACCTGATGAATACAAAGCAATAAACCAAATAGCAGCTGGTTTTACATCCATCTTTGTCTGGATTCAACCTAATAAGAATGTGGACTGGATCAACTACATTTACTATAACCAGCAGCGTTTTGTGAACTATACCAAAGATGCATTGAAAGGAATTGCTGAACAACTGGAGGCCACTTCGCAGGTGGCATGGCAGAATCGAATTGCATTCGATATGCTCCTGGCCAAAGAAGGAGGAGTTTGCAAGATGTTTGGGACTTTCTGTTGTACATATATTCCAAACAACACTGCGCCTGATGGAAGTATCACTCGAGCTTTGAAAGGTTTGGAGATGTTATCCGAAGAATTGGTAGAGAACTCTGGGGTAAATAATCCTTTTACAGATTTTCTACAAGCGTGGTTTGGAAAATGGAGTCATCTCATCAGCAGTTTCCTGATGTCTGTTGGAGTCGTTGTGGCTATCGTGGTGGTATGTGGTTGTTGTTGTATACCCTGTATCAGAGGTCTTCTGCAAAGACTGGTTGATACTGCTGTTACGAAGTCTATGTACCAGCAATTGCAACAGACTGGTGAAAGTGAATACATTGAAATGTGACTCTTTGCAAATGTTTTTGAAGTTTAAAAATTTGTCTTGCCAATGAAGTAATGTATGCAAAGAAAAACTTAGTTTTTACCATATATTGCTGAAATAAAAGACAAATAAAAGTGTTTTCAGGGGGGAAATGTTAAGAGAAAAAGTTTTAAAAACATACTGTTATTTGTCTTTTTCCTGTTCTTGCAAAATGAACATGTTATTTGTTGGGATATGCCTATCAAAGCTGGGCCTCATCTGTGAACAAAATGCAGCATTGCTTATGAACCTGAATGATATCTGTTTTCTGCATTTCAGAATAAAGAGATTTGGTTATAGCTCAGTGAAGCCTGGGATAAGGACGCACGGCCGAGTTAGAGTTAATTTACTAGGACAGGCTGTGTATCCTGGAAAATTTGAGCTACCGTTGTTGAATTGAACATTTTGTACTTCTTGAACATTCTGTACTAGCTGTGGGTTTGAGGTAATTTGTGATAAACATGTTTTTCCTATATGTTTTTCATAGCCAACTGTCAATGGTCAGAAATGTAACAAAAAGTTGTTTTGCTTGCAGTATAAAAGTTGATGTCAGTAAACAAGTTGATCAGATCAGAGGAGATCAGATCAGTCCAGACCGGACATCTTGGCCAACATGCTGTGTAATCTGGTTAGCTGCTAATAAAGGAAAATTCATCGCCTGAGGCAGATGCGACTCGTTTGAATTTTTTCTTCTGACAATAAACCAAGAGAGTAGTTTGTCTGCACCAGGGTATGCATCCATGGGTATTTTTTCTAGAGGGGGAACAAGTTCATTGTGTGCAATTTTCTTAAAATTGAATAAGGCTATGTGAGTTGGAGGGAGTGGTAGAGGTTGTGGTACTATGGAGGTTTTTGAGAGTGGGCCTTGAGAGGTCTGGTTGCTGATAAGACAGAAGATGGGGTCAGTTGATTTAAGGTTTGTGAGAAGATTTACTTCCTACCAAAAATGTTTGGGTGTGCTTAGAAGACCAAGTTGCTTAACTTTGAAGTAGTTGGTTTTGTGCCTGCGTGTGGCTTGCTTAACTAGATAACATACATAGGTGTAGAACAGAGTGTGTGTTGTAACTTTATAAAGCATTTCAAGTAAGGGCACGTGCATATAAATAGAGAGCACGTGCAGGCAGCAGTGCCATTTTGAAAGAACAGCCAGAGGGTTAACATGTATGAGTGCAGTAGTCAGTCTGTTTATACGTTTATTTAGGTTTAAGTTACTCAGCTTCAGTCCTGATGTGTTTCTATATAATAAAGCTGTTTGAAACAAGCCCACAACTGTTTATTTAATCATGACCGGACAAGCAGCATGGTGTCAGAACCGGGCTCGAGAGTGCAACTTCAAGCCATGAGGTGCAGAGTTAACGGTTAAGGTATATTGAGCAGGTTGGGGGATACAGTGTTCAAATGTTTAAAAAAGGCCAGAAATGAACTTCAGGTAACCAAAACTCGCATAAATGATTTATTTTGTAAAGAAAACAATACAAAGTATCTGTAAGGCACAGAACGCATTATTGATTAAATGCAATATTCAAAACCACGATATTTGATAGAATTATCAGAAATACTTATGTGGGGGTCAAAGTTGCTTCCGATTTGCATAATGAGCATGTTTAAAGTAAAACGAGCACAAGAAAAACATAACAAGCATGATAAGAGGTCAAATGGGCATAACAAATACAATAAAAGGGCAAAAATAAGCATAAAAAGCAGGGCAACTGCATGTTTTTTTAGTAAATGACCATGTTTTGACATGAGCTACTATTTCGCATTGACCAAAGTTATTCAAAGCATAACTAGAGTTGTTCGAAGTATTACAGAGGGTGCAAAGTGTTTGCAGTGTGTGCTTTATTACAGTACAATTATTTTGAAGAGATTACTGTGTGCAAAGTATAGTTATTTCAGAGTGCAGTCATTTCAAAGTATTTCTTACACTGTGCAGAGTTATTTCACAAAGTACAGCCATTCCAAAAAGCTATTTGTGCTGTGTACAGTTCATTCTCAAAGTACAGTCATTTTGAAAAGCTTCTTGTGCTGTGGACAGTTAATTCGCATAGTACAGTCATTTTGAAGTGTACACTGATAAGGGGTGGTTTTGCAAAATATATTGATTTCAAAGTGTTCCTGGGCTACGGAGACATTTCACAAAGTGCAGTTATTTCGAAGAATCTGTTGTGCTATTGGGCATAATTATAAGTTCTGGCATAAATTTCTGACATATATGAATGTGTGTGTGTTCGTATATAATTTCAAGGGTCTTTATTACTGTGTGTTGATACGACAGGCATTTCGCAGATCCAGTCCATTTGTCTTTGATAATAATATTGCAGAGAATTGGAGAGCGTTTGAACAGGAATGTGATATTTTCATACAAGCAGCTTGTTCTAACAAATATGCACATATGAGAGCATTTATTTTGCTTAACTTAGCAGGCTCAGAAACCATTGAAAGACAGAGTTCATTTGTGTATACACCAGCAGTACATGCAGGAGAATGAAAGAAAGCCACCATATTGTTGTACAAGCTGAATCAAGAGAGGACCCTGAGTGCTTGAAATGTAAATTTAGAGAAATGTGTAATCCCCAGGCAAATGTTACATTGGAGAGGCACCTATTTTACACAAGAGACCAAAAGCCAGTATTTTGTAGCTTACATTACTGACTTGAGAAACAGGGGCTAAAATATGCAGATTTGGTGATTTGAAAGATGAGTTGATAAAGGACAGGATTGTATGTGGTGTTAATGCCGCAGTGAAAAAGATTTCGCTTCGTGGCAGTGATTTAATGTTGAGCAAAACTATAGAGATTTGTCAAATCCATGAGCTTACAGAAAGGCACACAAATATGCTTGCAAGTGATAAGAGCATGGTTTCAGCAGCCTCTAGAGCAAACATAGACAGCATGCAGCACATGGCTAGCAGAAATGGGCCTAAGCACATGACAGCTGCAACCCCTGCGGGTCTTCCAGGGAGAACCCATAACTTTCCAGCAAGTTCGAAGACTAGTTCAGTAAAACAGACATGCTCAGTGCAGTACAAGGGTGAGTCAGCAAAACCCAAGTCAAATCTTATTGTTAACTGTCAAAATTGTGGTGCCAATCATAAGTCTAAAAGAGAGAAGTGCTTAGCATTTGGTCAGTAATGCCACAGTGTAAAAAAATGGAACCACTTTCAAAAGTTTTGTAAATCAGGCAAGCCTCATTCTTTTAAGAAAGGTCATTCAAGAAAGCAAGTTGATCATATAGAAAGCTGAAACTCTTCTTTTTATGTAGATGGTGTATCAGTGGTCAGTGAAAAGGTTAATGCAATAGATTTGTTAGCAAAGAACAAAGTATTTTGTACTGTCATGATCAAGGCTAAACCCACGGAACTCAAAGTAGACAATGGTTCAAAATGCAATGTTATGTTAGCAGAAACATTTGCTAGAGTAAGAGCTGGTGAACAACTTAATTTGACCAATTGTGCAAAGCTTGTTGCTTATGGAGGTGAAGAGATTCAAACCAAAGGCTTAGTAGTGCTTTCATGCTATTCAGCTGGGAACAGTTACAGCTTGCGATTTTATGTAGTCAGAAGACCTGTACAGTCATTATTAAGTCTCAGAGAGAGTTTAAGAAAAGTGCTTTCTTTTACCAAAGAAGTCCATCATGTAAGCACATGTCCTAGTTAACTTTTCACCGATGTTATTTTCTCAGAGTATGCTGATGTTTTCAAAGACAAGTTAAGCAAACTTCCAGTTGTGTACTGCATGAAATTAGACCCAGAGGTCAGTCCAGTGGTCAGACCAGTGAGAAAAGTTCCGATAGCTATGCAGGACAAAGTCATGTTCCAGTTAGATGAAATGGTGCAACAAGATATGATTTGTCCTGTCACAGAATCAACTGAATAGGTGTCTTCCATGGTAGTTGCTCATAAGAAAGGCTCAGATGAAATTGGAATATGTACTGACCCAAGTGACTTAAACAAAGCATTAAAGAGGCTTCACCATCCTATGCGTAAAGTCGAGGAAGTCGCTACTCTCATGCAAATTGCCACTGGTCATTCTGTCTTGGATACAAATAGTTTATTTTGGCAAGTAATGCTTGATCGCAAATCTTCACTACTGTCTACATTCAGTACCCCACTTGGTAGATGCAGATTCCTCACAATGCCTTTTGGAATAAATTCTACCAGTGAAGTCTTTCAACATGCAATGGAGCAAATTATTTCAGGTTCATAGGTTCATAGGTAGGTACTAGGCTAATAGCCCAAGGGCCTAAGTAGCTAACAAGGTTCCCTGATTTACGCCACCCAAGAAAGTTAATTTCCTTTGCCTCTGTTGAACAGAGGCACATAAGTGATCCCTGGGGTGTATTTCCTGTTTCCCATCCACTCATCAAGATTTTTCTTGATTTGATTGACATAGATGGGTAGCTTGTTCCAGTGTATAGGAAGTCTCTGGGATAGGAATCTATCCTTCCAGCATGTCCTGTTTATTGTGGTGACAAGGTTTAGGTCCCTATAGTGTGTAGCTTGGAGGGATTGGGATTTCTTTAGGTGTAGCATGTCCAACAGCTCTGGGTTTAACATAGCTTTATATGTTAGGCAGAGATCTCCTCAGAGTAGGCGATATGCTACAGAGTAAAGCTGAAGTTTTTTGAGATGGTCAGTGTAGGGCATCTGTTTGGGACCAGTTATCCTCTTTGTGAGGTACTTCTATGGCCTTTCCAGCTGCTGCAGATGTCTTGTGAGGTACATTCCAAAAGGGGTGTTGTACTCTATAATGGGTCTAATGAGTGCCGAGTAGAGGGGAACAATGATCTCTTTTTTCCTGGATGAGAACCCTTTTGTGATGAGGTGTGCCACATAGAAGGATTTACTGACTACTGTGGCAATGTGATTATCAAAGGAGACTGCTGTCCACCTGGGTCCCAAGGTCTCATATCACACATTCGGCGTTAAGTAGACTAATGTTTATGTGGTAGTTCATGGGTACAGAGTCTTTACCAAAGGAAATGACAATGCACTTTTTGCATTAAGCTTGAGGCCATGCCTCTGACACCAGGCATCCGTCTCAGAGAGGCCCTTCTGTAGGATGTCCACATCATTTGGGGACTTGACTATGGCCCCTAGTTTGCAGTCATCTGCGAACGTCATTAGCCAGAGGCCTACTGTGTTAGCCTGTACTTCAGAGAAGTAGATACCAAATAGGAGAGGACCCAGGACTGAACCTTGTGGTACTACACTTGTCACTGACTTGAAGTCAGATTTGGAGTCTGCAACTTTTACAATGTGGGTTCTGTCAGTGAACCAGTTGGCAACCCATCTTGTGATGTAGGGATTTATACCTAGTTTAGTGAGTTTAGCTATAATTCCAGAATGGGGGATAGTGTTGGAAGCCTTGGTGAGGTCAAGATAGGCTGTGTGAACCACCTTACCCTTGTCTACGGCTTTGGTGACTGCCTCAAAGAAGTCGATCAGGTTCAGAAGGCATGATCTGCCTTTCACAAGCCTGAACTGGGTGGGGTCCAGAGTTTGGAGGTTACCATTGTCTTTGTTTACGATTTCCATGATGATACGTTGCATGGCCTTGCAGACCAGGCTTGTCAGGCTAATAGGGCGATAGTTCCCCTGTCAGTGGTGGCTCCCCCTTTGTGGAGTGGGATAACTGTTGCTGTGCGCCATTCAGTGGGCACAAAGCCTGACCTGAGACTATGATTGAACATGGTGCTTAGGTGAGGAGCCAGTTCATTCTGAAGTTAGTGTAAAACGCAGCCTGGGATGTTGTTTGGTCCCATGGATGCTGTGTTTTTGGTTTTAGAGAGTGCAGCTTTTACCTGCATAGATGTGAATACAGGGACTCTGCATTCTTCTTGTATAGATATGGGCCCTTTAGGGGGTGAGAGGGGGGTAAAGTTAGCACTGAACCTATCTGCCAGGATGTTGGCAATATCAGTCGATTCTGTTACTTTCATGCCATTGTGCTGTAACTCAGAGCAGATCTGGGTGTTGCCTTTGAAATTCTTGACATAGCTATAGAATGCTTTGTGGTTGCCCTTAGAATCAATGGCAATTTTGTTTTCGTAGCTAGCTTTGGAGGATCTTATAAGGGATCTCAGTTTCTTACTGAGGCATGATTGCTGTATCAGTTTATATTGGTCATTCCCAAACAGAAACACACTAATCTGTTAAAACATTTTCTCAGTGTTCTGCATTGAAGACCAGCAGCAATACCTACCCATCCTACTTGGGACTTAAACGTCAGTTTGGAAAAGTTAACTTTAACTCCCTTTTAACCAGCGGATTCAGTGGACTTTATCTTTCCTGTTAATCTCATTCTAGTTGCGATCACCAGACAGAATGGACAGTTATGCTCAGAATTGTTTTCACAGTGTCTTTCAACCCTCCTGATGTTCATCCTTTCCACTGCTGCAGTAGCCTATAGGCTGTATGTTTTGCGTCATGCCCAAGAAGCAAGAACCAACCAGCTTCCAAAATCTGTCACCCTCTCACACTTCCACTCCGAGTGCTAATTGGTCAGCCTTGCAGAGAGAGAAATCAGCAGTCAGGGTAGAAAATCTTCAGTACTTTTTTACTGTCTCATAATGAATCAACTCAGATGTTTCACAAGAGCAACAGCTGCAGTCATCCACTTTGTGGGAAATAATTCTCTATGGAACCATTCCACAAAGTGTAATTATCATATATGTATTTTATATTAAATGAAAATGTGTTTAATTTTATTTGACTTAAATGGTTCTGGCCCTTTAAGAAATCTGGTATTTCTTTAATATTGGAAGTTTCCCTTGTCAGGGACCAATATTTTTAGCTTTGGCTAATTTGGGGGATTTTTATGATAAATTGTACTGTTTGCTATGTAAACTGTTGATTAGTTAAAGGAAAAGTTTTGTGTGAAGACATGTTTTATTTAGGCAGGGAATACTAAAGCAATAACCAATGACATGGTGTGGTATATTGAAGATTTAACCATGGTTGGTGTGGTTTAATCATGAAGGCGAAGCCCGAGTGATTAAACAAAGGCAACTGTGGGTAAATCTTCAATATACCACAACCACTGAGTTGGTTATTGCTATTATACAATGACATTATATAAGAAAAAAAAAACTTACTTTTATTAAATAATGTCTTTGTATAACTGCGGATTACTGTTCTAACGCCGGTTGTAGTATACTGCTTGTTAGTTTTGATGTACTGTGCATGCATATGGGACTTGCATTCCCATGCATACCCAGTACATCAATGCTTTGAAATGGAAGCAACGGAGAAAAGAAAGTTGCCCCATTTTCTCTCTCTTTTTTTTTTTAATTGTAAAAAAAAAAAGATTTTGGGGCACTTTATACCAACAGAAAAAAGTCCGGGCAATTGGACCTTTTTCCATTGGTATATTGTGGGATTTACAATGGGCACACTTGTTGGGCTGGGCCAATCAGCGTGCACACATTCCAATACTAATAGGGAGTCATTGTATAATACTGGTTATGCAGTGTTTGTGTTCGTGCTGACATTTTGTCGGACTAAATTAATTCTAAAGTGGTTTCCTACTTTGATTTTGTGTGCTGCTTATGCATTACAATGGTTTTAGGACTCTGCATGTGTGTGTGAAAGTTTAAGTGTTATACTCATGCAAAATATTTGACAATTTACCTTCTGCCTGGCTCATCCCAGCATTTTTGACTGCATCAAAAACATTCCCCTCAATCAGATGATAGATACTTGCCCTGCTTCTGGTAGTGCAACTTCCATAGTTCCTAATTCTTTCCTGTGATGCTTCGGTCTTGGTGCAGTTATTCTTCAAGAGGGCAGACCAGTAGCCTATGCATCTAGAACTCTTACCCAAGCTGAGATGTAGTATGCTCAAACTGAGAAGGAACTTTTGACAATTGTGTTTGCATGTTCGAAGTTCCATGGTTGTATTTATGGCCAGGCTATCCAGATCAAGACCGATCATCAACCTCTAGTCATTATTTTAAAGAAGCCTGCACATACAGCTTCAGCATGACTACAAAGAATGATGCTCAGATTACAGAAATACAATTTCAAAATGGTCTATACAAAAGGCAGACTTCTTTATTTGGCTGATACTTATCCAGATCGCCCAGATATACCAAAAAAAGTTTGATGCAGAGAATTTTGACTTTGATGTCAAGGAAGTGCGTATGTTTTCTACCACAAGACTTGATGAACTAACAGATCATATAAAGACTGATCCAGTTTTGCGAAAGCTCAACCACTACATCAGTGTTGGATAGCCGTCAAAGCAATCTTGTGCATCAACTGAAGTGCAACAATATTTTCCTTATAGAGATGAGATGTTGATAGAAGATGGTATCATTTTCAAAGGTCCTAAATTCATTATTCCTACTTCTTTGCAAAATGAGTACATTCAGAATTTTGCATCGTGGCCACCTAGTTGCCGAAACTACTAAAAGAAGGGCGAGAGGACTAGTATTTGGCCTTCTCTGTCAAAAGACATGGATAAAGTACTTTCATCTTGTTCAGCATGCAATAGCACTAAACTGCATTTGCAAAAAGGGACACTTCATCTAAGCCAGATTCCTGAACTATGTTAGTCAACAGTAACCACTGACATATTTGAGTGGAACAATCAGAATTACTTGGTGTCGGTAGACTCTTATTCGAACTGGTTTGAGATTGATCTGCTACCAAACCTAATGTCCAGTACTGTTATTACTAAATTGGAACATCATTTCTCAGTCCATGGTAGTCCACACAAAGTTACTTCTGGCAATGGTATCCAGTTTACCAGTCAATTATTTCAGAAATTTGCAAAAAGAGTGGGAGTTATTCCATATTACTAGCAGTCTGGAATACCCACAGTCAAATGGCCTCTCTGAACATGCAGTATAAAGTGCCAAGTAATTACTTGGAAGGTCAAAGCATGACAATACTGATATCATCTTGAATTTGCTTAATCTCATAAATATACCCACTGACAACTTACTTGGCTCGCCTGCTCAGAGACTTCTATCTAGGCAAACCAGAACAACCTTCCCTATCATTTCCAGTTTGTTGGTGCCTAATGCTAAAAACACCAGAGCAATCAAAGCCCAACTATTTAAAAAGCATTCCTTTTAGAAGTTCAGCTATGATAAAGCAAGCAGATTGCTTCGTCCTTTGAAAGAACGAGAGACAGTGAGGATGCAAACGGCAAAAGGTTTTGATCAAATTGGTCAGGTAACAGGTATAAGTGCCAAGCTGAGATCCTACTTAATGGAATCTTAGGGTACAGAATACAGGAGAAACTGCAAACATCTGCTTCTGGTGTCTGAATCGATATCGCGGCATCGTACTTGTGATACAGGCTCTAGATCTCAGAGCAACCCAGACAATGTTCCTGTAGAAGTACATGTCTCTGTACCTATTCCCATTCCTGATGATGTCCCAGATGAACATTCATTAAAAACAGTCCTCATTGCTAGACTCAGTTTTAATTTTTATGTCACACAATTAGCTCATATTTCTAGACCTAGTGTAAAATACACAGCAACTTGGACATGATTGTTTTATTTGTATTTAGTTCTGTATGACTGCATGTCAAAAAATAAGCTCTGTATAATTGCATGTCAAAGGATCATTTCTGTACAATTGCATGTCAGTGAATGTTGTCATTTTCAGTGTATGCCTATTTCTCAAAGAGGAAATAGCTAGAACAGAGCGTTTGTTGAAACTTTAAGAGGTATTTCAAGTGAGGGTACATGCATATAAATAGAGAGCATGTGCAGGCAGCAGTGCCATTTTGAGGGAACGGCCAGAATGTTAACATGTACTGTTTGAGTACAGTAGTCGATCTGTTTATAAGTTTATTTAGGTTTAAGTTACTAAACCTCAATCCTGATGTGTTTTTATATAATAAAGCTGTTTGAACCGAACCCACAACTGTTCGCCTGTTTTATGCTGTCCGGACGAACAGCAATAGGTAAAGGCAGTATGATTTTCTGTTGAGGGGTTTTGTCTCCCTTAAGACCACTTATGTTTACTTATGTTACCCTATGTTTGATCAGTACTTTCAGTTCAGTGGTTAGCCAGGGGATCTGTTGTATTTGAAAAGGTGGTGTGTGAGGGGGAAGAATTTGTTTTGAAGTTGAAGGAGGGTATGGGTCACAGCTGTTGCAGCCAAGTTGGGGTTCTGTAAGTTGGTAATGGGAGAATGGTCAAAAGTTGTTAGGTATTTTTTGAACTTGCCTGTATTGGAGGTAGATCTAGGTCTGAAGGTAACTAGTTGGAGGGGCAACCTTGGTGACTGATAATTTGGAAGGTTACTGGGAAGTGTTTGCTGAAGGAACGTGGGAAAAGATATATTGGAGATGATGGTAGGGTTGTTAGTAATTAGCAGATCCAGGAGGTAGTGGTGATTGGTTTGGATATTTGGATGAGTAACATCATTGGTTAACTGTATAAGGCTGATACTCTGATACTTGATGGGATTTTTGGGGCTTTGTGGTCTTCTAGAATAAAATAAATTGAGCAAGGAGAGAAGAGATGAGGTTAATGATGGTGTAGTGTAGTGTGTTAAAAGAAGGAGGAGTACGCTTGTGAGGTAGGGCAGCATTGCTGAGCATGGGGTAGAAGAGAAATTCTGAAAATGAGAGGTGAGAGTCTGTGAGGATGGGAGAGAAACAGAAAGTCTATATGGGAAGGTGAAGGGGTTGACAATGATAAGTATTTCTTTCTGGATTTAAGAGTGGATGGTGATGAAGCTGTATGGAAATTTGGGGTGAGAAAATATCACAGTGAGGTAGGTAAGAAAGTAGGCTACATGTTTAGTGAAGCTCTGTGTCCCTTTAACAACTGGACAGAAGTGGGAGGAAGGAGGATGAAGACAGTGATGTATAAACTGAGGAGTCCAGGGGGTGATGGCCGCAAGAAAGCATAGTGGGACACCTCCTCTCAGCTAGAATCCATAAATTAGGGTATGCAAGATGAATGCAGGAGATAAAGAGACCACACACAACCCAAGCACAGCACCGTAAGAATAGGTTAAATATATGAAAGGGTGGGCAGAGACAGAAATTCCTAGATTTGGATTGAAGGGCTTCCAATTCCACTTGTATCCATTCTTGACTATTCCTAGTAACCAGGAATCTGTTGTAATTTGTTTCCAAAGAAGGAATAAAAACTGACAAGTTGGTCAGGGTGGGCAGAAGAGAAAGACAGTTGCGCTTTTTGCTTTGTAACTGATAAAAAAATGGAGGTGGTACTCTGATCTTGTCATTTTTATATTTACTTTTATTTCCCAGACTTTATGTTGGGACATTTTAAAACTTCCCAAAAAGGGCTCTGGAGTTGATGGGTAGTTGATAATGTATTTTGAGATGAGAGATTGAAAAATTTGCTTTATCTACTGCATGAGTTTCCCCTCTCAAATCTTTTTAAAAACTCTCTTGCAAAAGCACCAAACTCCTCCTTGTCTAAGTATTAGGTAAGTATTCTTTAACATCTTTGGAAATATTTTGTGTCCACAAAACCAACCAACTCCAAACCTCCAAAATATAAAGCTCAAATACTGGAACACAACACGAACAGCAAACAGTGTTTGAAAGTTTTTTAATTCTGGTACCTCGGCCTTTGCCTTCTCCTGGAATACATTTTTGAAATCAAACAACACCCCTTTTGTAACACATCCTATTAAGTGATTCAATGAACCTATTAAACAATTAACCAACTGCCTTCAGTATTATTTTTTCATTGTAAAGTTTCTGACTTCACCTTTATAATTTCATACTCCATTTAATATAAGTGGCAGTGCATCAAAAATTTACAAACTTTAAATTACATTTTTCCTATTCTTGTAATTCCCTGAATCAGAACTTATTTTATATATTACAAAGCATTAAATACAGTAAATGCACTCCATCTCATATATATTTTTTCAAAAAATATTCACAATTGTGTGCATATTATGAATAAACATTATGAAAAAACATAAAACTTTTATGCACAGTTCTTTTCCATAAAACATGCAGTTTTAAATTTCCATATTCATGCCATTTGGAAAAAGAGTTTTAAAACTGAGAATGAACCTGGATTCCATTTCCAATAACTTATCATGAAAAACTGCCTCATCACCGAAATTCCTAGGCTTCCCCAAAACACAAAAAATAAATCCTTCAGGAACCCCCTTATGTTGCTCACAAAAATGTTTGGCCACCGGACTTTCCATTCTTTTATGCCTTATATCTCCCAAATGTTCAAGAATTCTCAGTTTGACCTTTCTGCTAGTTTGACCTATGTACCACCTTTGTTTCACACAGCCACACCCTATAGCATACACTACCCCAGTAGAATTGCAATCAAAGTATTCTAAAGCCCTGTATACTACATTATTAATTCTTGTTCCATCTAAACTTTTAACTCTGGAACAAACTTTGCAGTTTCCACATCTAAAGGTCCCCTTCCTGATATCATCTTTATATACATTTCTAACATTCAATATTTCCTTCAAATTGGAATACCTGCTATAAGAAAAGGTAACCTTAGATGGAAATAATTTTCCCACCTTATCATCTCCAGTGATGATAGGCCGCAACTTCAACACTGACTCTCTCAATATACAAGAAAATTGTGAATACTTGGTAACAAAATATATACTATTTACTGGCCCTTCACCCTCCAATCTAGCCATCTGAGCACCTGAGCATCCATTCCCATATCCTCGACCCCTCCTGATGGTGTCCCTTAAACCCAATTCCTGTTCTACTTTAACTCTGGCTATTCTATTTTTTTCACTAGAATAACCTCTTTCTTTAAGTTTTCTTTCAATATTATTAAACTCACTATTAATCCTTCCAAATTCAGACGTATTGGCTCCAATACGTTTGAATTCTCCGAATGGTAAGGAGTCTATGAGATGGTCACTATGCATGCTAGAGGCATGCAAAAAATTCTCAGCTGCTGTCGCTTTATAAAAGGGTTTATATTGTACTTTATTATCAGGACCTAAGTATATTTCAATGTCCAAATATTGGATACTCTTACCACCAATCACATGAGTGAAATCCAAACCCCATGGATTTTCTCTCATTTCCGAAATGAATCCCTCAAATTCTTTTGGATCACCTCTACACAAAAACAAAAGATCATCTATAAATCTCATATATTTTACTACCTTGTTTTTAAAAAATTCCCTGGGATAAATGAAACAATTTTCAAAATGGGCCATAAACAAAATTGCATACGAGGGCGCAAATGCTGCCCCCATAGCCGTGCCTTCCTTTTGCAGAAAAAACCTCCCCTCGAACTCAAAACAATTGTGTGTCAAACAAAATTCCAACAAATTAAGAATGTAACTAGTCCTTGGCCCTTCCCCCAACATTTTACCAACAGCTTCCAATCCCCAATGCTTGTTGATGCTTGTGTATAAAGATTTTACGTCAACACTGGCCCAGTAAAAATCCTGTTCCCAACTAATGTTCTTTATCTTTCTACAAACATCCTTTGTGTTCTTTACATGTGACTGTACCCTATCCAAGTAACATTTTAACATAGAATCCAAAAATATCCCAATGTTTTGCAAGTAAGCCCCTTTACCAGAAACAATGGGATGACCCGGTGGATTCCTAATGTTCTTATGCACCTTTGGAATAATAAAAAATCTAGCATTTCTTGGGTTTTTAATGTACAATCTTTTTATGTCAGCCGACGTAAAGAAGCCCAACCTTTCTCCCCTCTCCAATAGTTCCAACAGCAACAAGTTGTATTCCTTGCACTTGTTGGAAACTAATTCAGTATATGTACTAACATCCAGCAACAAACCCAAAGTGGTTGAATTGTATTTTTCCCTAGGTAAAATAACCCAATTACCGCCTTTATCTGCCTGGGTAAATACATGCTCTTCAATGGACTTCCTTAAGTCGGATAAAGCTTTCCATTCTTCCTTGCTTAGATTGTACTTTCTCTTGCCCCTGCTAAACCTTTCATATTCCTCTTCTAATTGCTTTAACAAAGTTTTTTCAAACACACAAATGGCTATATTTCTTTTAGGTGGAATAAAGTTACTTTTAAGTCTATATGGGAAGGTGAAGGGGTTGACAATGATAAGTATTTATTTCTGGATTTAAGAGTGGATGGTGATGAAGCTGTATGGAAATTTGGGGTGAGAATATCACAGTGAGGTAGCTAAGAAAGTAGGCTACATGTTTAGTGAAGCTCTGTGTCCCTTTAACGACTGGACAGAAGTGGGAGGAAGGAGGATGAAGACAGTGATGTATAAACTGAGGAGTCCAGGTGGTGATGGCCACAAGGAAGCATAGTGGGACACCTCCTCTCAGCTAGAATCCATCAATTAGGGTATGCAAGATGAATGCAGGAGATAAGGAGACCACAGACAACCCAAGCACAGCACCGTAAGAATAGGTTAAATATATGAAAGGGTGGGCAGAGACAGAAATTCCTAGATTTGGATTGAAGGGCTTCCAATGCCACTTGTATCCATTCTTGACTATTCCTAGCAACCAGGAATCTGTTGTAATTTGTTTCCAAAGAAGGAATAAAAACTGACAAGTTGGTCAGGGTGGGCAGAAGAGAAAGACAGTTGCGCTTTTTGCTTTGTAACTGATAAAAAAATGGAGGTGGTACTCTGATCTTGTCATTTTTTCATTTACTTTTATTTCCCAGACTTTATGTTGGGACATTTTAAAACTTCCCAAAAAGGGCTCTGGAGTTGATGGGTAGTTGATAATGTATTTTGAGATGAGAGATTGAAACATTTGCTTTATCTACTGCATGAGTTTCCCCTCTCAAATCTTTTTAAAAACTCTCTTGCAAAAGCACCAAACTCCTCCTTGTCTAAGTATTAGGTAAGTATTCTTTAACATCTTTGGAAATATTTTGTGTCCTAAGCCACACATTACCCACGTATGCAGGGGCGGCTCGTGGCATCGGGCTGCCGGACTGCAGCCCCCTCAGCTAGACTGCTGAGTACTTAGTTTATTTTTTTTTTATGTAAAAAAAAAAAAAAAATGAAATCTGTTTTTTTATACTTTAAATTTCGAGTCCGCGACCGATGTAATATCTTGCATTTGGCGCTTCTATCGCAACAGCGTTTTTTAAATTCTTGCTGCAATGTTTACATTGCAGCCCGGAGGAGCAAAGAAGGCATCATTGTGATGCCCAGAACTCCCCAGAAGTCTATGCGGTTGAGACACAAACCGCATAGACATGGAAGGGGCTCGGACTGCGACGTCCGCAGGCACGTCATGACGTGCTTGCTGGGCAAATGCTGCTGATTGGTTGTCGCTCTCTTCCCGGGCTTTATGTGCTGGGAAAAGAGCGAGAATCAGTCAGTCAGTTTTCGGCTAGCTACTGGACATGATTATCATTGTGACCTTTTTTTCAGTTTTTTTTTTAGTTTGATTGAAAACATTTTTTTTTGTTTTTTGGCACATTGGACTACTATTTAAAAATTACACAGAGAGCGAGGATAACACTCAGGAGGAGGCATCCGAGGCTAGTGGAGTTCTGTGACAGACAGTGAACACTGAATCTACCCTACCAACTGCAGCAGAGCAGAGGCAAAGGATTCATTAATTTCATTCAGAAGTAAGTAAAGAAAACTAGATGTATGTATCCGATTTCTGTAGACAGTAGAGCAGTGAAGTGAGTTTTTTTTTTATGCTACTTTTAAAGTTTGACATTCCTGATGAGCTCTGTCTGCCACTATAGAATTTGAACAATTTTGTGTAAACGCTGCAACCTGGTTTCACCTCTTCTGAAGAGAAGTCATTGGATGAATTGTCTCAATTGTTGACACAGGAGGTGAGGATGCGGTGCTTTTTGCTACTCTACCAGGTTTATTTGAACATTTTGATGGGTGTTTGCCTGGTTCCCATGCTGTTTCTATGAGCACAAACAAGGGAGGCTCATTTTGTAAACTTTAAAAATGTTTAGAAGTACTGGATGATCTGTTTCGTCTTTATGTGGACCAAGGTACTAAATTGGGCAAGACTGTTGGCTGTTGTTTGGACTTTGATGCCTAGATAAAGGGTCTGTGGAAAAAGCTCTTTAAATAAAAGTCCGTAATATGGTTTAGATCTGTAGTTTAATTTGAAAGAAAGAGTTTTGAACTAAAGGAGCTGCTAATGAAACAATGCAAAATGCTTTATAACTTGAATAAAGATATTCAATCTCTAATTGATAAAATACAGAAAAATAATTAAGGCGTCTGTTCATCAGTATAACACTAACATTGATGTGCTCAGTAAGAAGGGACAGACTATTAATGGAAAGGATGTGAAGAAACTCGATGGAGATAATGAGGGGTATTGTAGTGGAAAAAGAGTGTTCTTATTTATCAAAAATCTTTAAATCAAAACCATGGTTCAAGCAAATCTGATGTGACTGCAACATTTCTAGAGGTCAAGCTAGAGAAACTCCCTCTAAAGATGGTCATTTAGATACTTTTTTTAGAGAAAGACTGACAGCAAGTTCCACCTATTGCTCTCCACAAATCAGAAGCACTCAAACAGAAATGTTCAGTGCATTTTCTATCAGATCCATGAATAAAAAAGAGGCAATGGCAAGAGTTTCAACAGCAATCCACCAATGGGATTGCAACAGTTGTTTTTTTGTAGTCAATATAGACCTACAGGTGTGTGCATGTGTAGTAGGGAATACATCAGGCTTGAACCCTGTACTTTGTATGCAGGTGTTAAAGACCTGAATTCCCTACCCACCACCATTTGTAAAAAAATTGCAGATTTTTGCCTCATATTTGATCTGATCTGTTCCTCATAATATCTGTGGTTTGTAAATGCTGCAATGCTTGATATTTTATGGTGCAGTGGTAGCATTGTTGTCTCACAGTTGTGGGTTCTTGGGTTTGATTCTTGGCTGGGGAACCTTCTTTGTGGGGTCTGTATTTTCTCCCTGTGTTTGTGTGGGTTTGCTTTTGTGTCCTCCCATGTTACAAAGACATGTCTGCATTATTTCTTTCTGGGCCTCTGCTGAAAATTTTTTTTTGTTCCAAGTCAGACTGTCCTGATTAACAAATGTTAAATAAAATTGACAGGCATTTGAATTTCAGACTTCAGGTTTCTGAATGTTTAACCCTTGCATATTTGATGGTGCAGTGGTAGTATTGTTGCCTCACCGCTATAGGTTTTCTGGTTTGATTCTTGGCTGGGGTGTCTTCTGTGTGGAGTCTGCATCTTCTCCCTGTGTTTGTGTGGATTTGCTCTGGATCCCTGTCATTTTACAAAGACGTGTCTGCAGTATTAATCCCTGGGTCTCTGCTGAAAATTGTTTTTGTTCTGTCAGCAGTAAAATTGACAGGCATTTGAATTTCAGACTTCATGTTCTTCAGAAAATACATAGTAACACAACCGTAACATAACCTTTTATTCTAGCAATTTTCTAAGTTTATAAGATGAATATTTGAAATTTGTCCCTATTTTTGGGACCGTATTCCCCCATTATTGGCTTCGTCCAGGTTTTTTGTGCTAAGGTTGACAGCTATGGCAAGAACTGAATTCACTGAATATGTTTGAGGGCTGTATTCCCTCATTACTAGGTTTGTCCAGGTGTTTTGTACTAAGAGGTTGACAGCTATGGTGAGAACTGAATTCACTAAATGATAGCCATTTAAGTTTCAGTCTTCCTCTCTTTTACAAAGCAGCTGATTTGGCATAGTGGTATGTTGCTCTGACTGTTTTGCTCAGGGACCTTGGCAGTAAAATGTATGGTGGTAACACAGCATTTTATTCTAGCAACTTTCCATGATTATACAAGCAATGTTTAATGTGTCCCTGGTTTTTGGGCTTTTGACCCCCCCCCCAGTACATTTTGGCTTTTTCCAGTTTTCTTGTGCTGCGAAGTTGAGATGCAGTTGAGTATTGACTAGATTTTACAAGGAGCTGAGAGCTGCAGGGGAACAGAAGTTTAGTGCTGCTTAAGGGAAGCTACTTTGCCTTGTTAATAGCACAACAGGTTGTGTACTTGCTTTTGATGCAGAAGGCTGTGGGTTCTACTCCCACAAGGGGTGGATGCTGCCGTACTGAGAATGTTCTCCTTGGTGAAGATACTAACTATGAGTCTGTTATCAGTTTGCCATCCATTTCCTCTTGCAATATTACTAGCTTATCATTTTTTAATGTAATATAGGCAATTTATTCCTGAGGGGCAACAGACACTTTATTTTTCGACAAAACCATGAAATATAAAGGTGTTTGCTAGCAGCAACCTCTTCATTAGTTACAGATTACTTTAATGTGGAATTGTTTAGATGACTTTTACTTCAGAGATTGTGCATATTTGCTGATAATGGACTGTAGAATTGTGCATATTTACTGATAATGGACTGTAGAATTGTGCATATTTACTAATAATGGTGGACTGTAGAACTGTGCATATTTACTAATAATGGTGGACTGTGGAAGTCTGAGTAGACTTTTATGATAAATGTTCTGACCTGGACAGTTTTGCCATTATGGGTGCATGAGTTTTGTTTCATTGCTTACTGGAAAAATGTTCAAAACAAATTTAAAATGCCCTGTAACAACTGTACTGTATTGTACAAGGAGTATAATTTAGTACAATGAGGAAGGTGCATCAAAGAGCACATGTATGTTTCATATGCAAGGGGCCTATGATTTGAAAACAGCCCAAAATTAATCTTTATCTGCCACTGGCAAAATGTATTTTCTTTGAATGTGGGTTTCAATGCTGTTTCAATGAATGTGAGTTTCAAGGGCAGAAAAGTTTTAATGCTAAGTTTTCATTTTGAGACTGCATTGCTTTGTTTAGCAGATGAGTTAGTGTTTGTGCTGTAAAATACAAAATAAAACTTTCAAATGAAGTCCAACTTATCATAGAAGTAAAGCAGTATGCACATTAGTGTTTATGGTAAATTGAGTGATATAGCCAAGTAATGGTTCATTGGAATGGCTGCAGAAGCTCCATTCAACCATGATTTTGTCAGGGGGGAAGGGCAACAAACTCAGACAGGCCCAGCTGAACCATACCTCCCAACTGTCCAGACTTTCAAAGAATGAATAGATTTTTGCTTCTTATTTTTGGTTTGTTCTTCATAAAATTTGTAGTTTTCTGGCAAATCATTTAGGAATTAAGTCACTAAATAATGATACACTGAGTTTCAGACTTCATAACCTTCAGAAAAATGCATGTTAAAGTAAGAGTTGTTCTATCAACTGTCTCAATTTATACAAGAGCAATTTTTTGTACTGTTTATATGTTCCCCCAATATATTTGGCCTTGTTCAGATTTACTGCATTAACAGGTTGAGAGGTACATGCAAATAAATTATTTTATATAATTAGGCATAGCCACCCTCTCAACTGTTCCCGATTTTGGCTCAAAATGTTGCTCTTACCCCTAATAATCCCTCCGCAAAATAGCAGTTTTGGAAGAAAACATGGAGGGTTTACAATTAAGAAATAACTGTAATAATTAAAGTTATAGATTACTTGAAATGCATGTAGATTCTTTTATTTTGTCAGCTGATCAAGTTAGCAGTACTAATATTAAAGTGTCCCTTCTTTGATAGGTTCCCAGCTGTATTGTGTGGCTATTTTATATTTTTGCATCACATTTTTGGTCAATATTTCATAAAATTGTGTTTTTTGGCAAATTAGTGACAAATCACTAAAGACTGAAGTTAGAAAATGACAGACATTTGAGTTTTAGATTTTATACCCTTCAGAAAATTCATACTAATGCAAGACCTATTCTATTATCTTTCTAAGTTTATTAGAGCAATATTTAAAAATTGTCCTTATTTTTGGGCCTTTGTCCCACTTCTGTGTATGGCTTTGTCCAGATTTCTTGCTCTGAGGTTGAGAGGTATGACAAATGTGTCAGGGCCATCACAGTCAGCCAGAGACATTTTAAATTGTGACATACTTGTTGCACCCCACTCCCCCATGTAGTGACTCTGGATGTGTCCAAGCAAAGCAAGGAGTAGTTATGCAGTGTAAATGTGCACTGTGCCCCCCCCCCCATCCAATGTAGACACAAGTACTACAGTGGCTTTTCATCTGTCCTTGATTTTGCAGAACGGTCTGGGTTCTGTCATATTACTCAGATTTATGCTCATTACTCAGAAAGTGCCTGTTGCTCTGTGTTTAAGTAGCAATGCTTTAATGTCCATAAGGTAAGCTTGTCTGAGATCGTAAGATGCAAGTAAGCTTTGATAAGCATACTGTTAAAGAATTGCCAACATTGAAAGCCTTTCTGTTGTTGCCATGCAGAGAATACTTGACTAGATAATGTATAAGCCTTGGGTATTAAAGGACAGGATTCCATTATTTTAAAAAGCTCATTACACTTGTTGGAGACTTCCAGTCATCTCTACAGACTTTACCCATAAATTAAACAGAATGCCAATCATGTGTGGTCCATAACCTGTACAGTAATCCTTTAAGCAATGTATCTTGAGCTTGTTTCTTTTTTGCTTTTCATTTTTTACTTTGATCATGTTTTCCCCATGAAACAAGTAGATAGTTGTCAGGCAGCAGGTCTTTTTTGGATAAGAAACATTTTTACAAGTGGGATATCCCAGAGATTTCTACTTTCAGCATGTTACTTGGTACTTTAATAAAGCTGAATATAAATTATAATTAGAACTGCAGTGCAAGGAGAAGTGGTTTGAGTTGAGTGCTTCTGGTTTTTCTTATACTTGATTATGACTGCCATTCCAGTAATGTATTTAAAAAGTAATTTATTTTTTCATGCCTCACAACCTTTTGTTTCCATCTAGATAATAGGTAAGCTGTCATGCAGCCAATGCATTGAAATATTTTTATTCTTCTACACTTATTTTTGTCTTGATTGGCCTCTCATAATGATGGCTTGCCACCCAGGGCAGCGTATTTAATTAAAATTATTTTTTGTGGTTTTGAGCATAGCCCCTCCCCTTTCTAGTTGGTCACACCCCTCCCCTTGACCCCACCCATTCAGCTGTCTCCTGCAGCCCCCCTTTGATTTGAAGTCACCAGCCGCCACTGCACGTATGCCTAATATTTTTTAAAAAGAATGCTTTGCTATTTGCGATAACATACAAAACCATGTTGAGTAAGAGGATTTTACCTCACAAGAAGTTTGTTCAACAGCTTTAATCATATCACAGGTTGCAGACAGAAGGGTAGCCAAATGAGCTTAACAATTCACAGCTCTACAGGTTAGGCTAAGATAGACAATGTATAGACTCTCCCATTCTTAAAGGCCCTTCCTTCATTGACTGCACAAGGTTACTAGTAGTAAGTTGTTTGGAGAGTGTGTATTTTAACAAGTTAATAATTTGGGGTATTTTGCAAAGCCTATATGACTTTTTGAGTGCAGGAGGTAGATGGTCCACAGAAGAACAAATAAGAATGAAAGATTCCTCCAGTACACCAGTAATGTGGAGGGGGGGGCAGGTCACCAGAAGTTTAGGTGTTTCCACTTGAAGGAGTTGAGTTCTAGAGACACCCCCCCCCCCAATATGAATTTATTTTCATTCTGCATATAGTGTCAGAAAACAATGACACCCATAAAGTATAATCCAAACTCAACTCTTCTTCTGACACAGAGTTACTCCTTTTTAAATGTAAAGATGCTAGGGAATCGGACTGCAGAGAATGAAAAGCTGTTCAGCTTATCTGGCAGATAGGCTTAGAAGGAGAAAGATGTTTTAGTTTTTTTGTGGGTTTTTTTTCTGTGTCATTGTCTTGGACAAATCAAAAGTCTAGACTTATCAATTACAGAACCAGACAGCTGTTCCCTCCTCAGCACTTGAAAGGCCCCATTTGGTCCTTCTGAAATCACTAAGTGGGATTCTTCCTTCTCCATAGTAGAAGGTCTGGCCCTTGAGGACATGCTAGATTCCTGACCCTTGGTGGTGTCCTTAGGAGCAGCACCAGAGAGGTTGGAAGAGTAAGGACAGTATGAAGACTCCAATAAGGCAGGGCTGTCATTTGGGGCCAATGGAAAAGAGACCAAACTTCAGAAGCCTCTTTCATAGTTTCTTTTCTCAGGAGTTGAAGGGAGGAATCTGAGGTTCACAACCCTGTATCTACTGGCATCTGAGTAAAGCCATTTAGCGGTGTATTCTCAAGACATACATTAATGCTGTTAAACACATTCTTAAGGCCTTGGGCATAAAGGACTGACAGAAGTTATGAGTGGATGATATGTGACTCAATTTAAAGGCAAGCAAGATGGGTAGGAATATTTATAAGGAAATCTTTTTACCTCACAGACCACCCTTTTCACGTAGACATTTTACATAATTTCTTTCATAAAAAGACTCAACAAAATGGAAGAAAATTCCCCTAAGGGATACTTATCTACCGAAAACGTCAAATAATCCAACTGCTGAAACACTAAGATACAACAAAGAGAGAGTCTGAATATCAACAAGGAAATTCTAAATTTTGGCACCAGTATATCAGCAAGCCTTCGAGCTTCAGATAGACATACACTGCACATGGAAGGCTTGTTTATTAGCCGGATAGCCAACCCTTGGCAGAATACATCCAATATAGCTATATGCTACTGCATCAGCGATACAACCGGGAACATCTAGACACTTTGTAGAGTTACCAGGTATGTTAGGCAGTTTCAGCTTTGATGAATGGTTATGTGTTGGGACTACTGATTTTCCATGTCCTAGTTTTAAACTAAGGAAATTAATTGCAATAATCTGGCTTCCTGTGTTAATCAATGTAACAGCTCCCTTTGCCCAACTCATGACTCTGCCCAGTGAATGCAAAATCATTTACCTCTCTGCATAGTCATCTCTCTTCTAGCTTTCCTTCTCTCCCACAGCATGAAGTTTTTTTGTAGTCTCTTAGAATTCTGTCCAAACTTACAACCTCATATGCTTTCCTTTAAAGCATGCAGTGCTGAAATATTCACACTTATTGCCATGCTCCTCAGCGATCCCCTCTACGGGTGGCAGTTAATTGGAACTGGTTCACACCAAACAAGCTAATATGGACTGCAGTCACCAATTCTGTACAGTACTTTCTGTCAGGACACAATCTAATGTTTCTCCAATCATTTCCATTACTAGCTTTTAACTTTAGTTACAGAATGACAGTGTCCTATCTAGTAGTCTACTGCTCCAAAGATTATATACCATTGTAGTTGTAGCTCTGGTGCTGAACTTCTGCCATCTCTAATTGCATTATTGGATTTTTCCAGCAACAGATTTCTTCACCTTTGTCACTGAATGACGTCCAAGTTTAACTAGGACTGTTCATCCAATCAACTTTACAACTTCTGACACTCCCCAGTGTTCTTAACACTTCTAGCTCTGAATCATGCATGAGTTATCTGAAGGGATTCTCAGGTTCAAGTTCATAAGTTAACTGCAGCAGTCTAATTGTCTTCAGAGGCTAGAAGCATGCCAACAATGGGTTATATACTTCAGACAAAATCTCACACTGTGCCCCTTTCCTGATCTACTCAATGCTTTTTCCAGTCTGTCCAGAGAGCATTGTAAAGTAAAAATGCAGTTTTAAGACTTTCTGCTGTTCCTGCTGCATCATGTTGTTGGATACTGTGAGGACCTTATTTTTACAAGAGCTGTCCTCAAGGTCTTTACTTGCAGTGTTGGGACAACATAGAGAACTAGAAAATGAGGAATATTAAGGGAACCACTGTTTCTGTATCACATTTAGCATGCCGTGTATTTTGCTCGTATTTCAGTCTGTTGGTGGCCAAGACTTTTTTTAATCTCCAAATCTGAAAGCCTTACTACATGTATTAGTTTTCAGTATTTTCCACCTTGGTCAGATGCAACTTACTGATACATCTGTCTTGCCCTTTTTCTGTACTAACTGTGCATGCGTACATGCATGCAGTATTCATCACAGTTGACCAAAAGGTAAAAATCTTTGCATCTGAAAATGGCTCATTGGGAAATGCATTTTCCTTTGCCAATTTCTCTTCAGATATTTTCCTTCCCTCTATTACTGTAACTTGTAAACGTCTGTTTAGCGGGCTTTTAGCACAGTGGCAAGTGATCCAATATACTGCAGATATGGGGTCTCCTGCCATACTGCAATCCATAATCATTCATTCATAATCCAAGGGGATTTATACTGCAATAGTGGTTTCTTTAATGTCTTTTGTCCATCCCACTTGCTAATATGAGGTATGCAGTGCTCTTATTTATATTTAATGACCACTGCAGTTCAGAAGCAATGTTTAGTTCAGCAAATTCTCTAATAACAGTGTGAAATTCCAAGACTCGCTGAAAGTCCAGGAATAGTTAGACTAAATTGTGGAAAATGTGGACTTGGTATATAGGCAAGTCCAAGATTGCAGTTCTTCAGTATATGCTTCTCAGATATGAAGATCTCAGAGTTGGTATATATAAGTTTAGATGAGAAAAGCAGTAGCCAACATTAACTTTTCACCATTTTTGTTTTCCTTTGCATTTCGGGGTTCATAATGGCAAGTCTTGACATTGCAAAAGGGAGCCAAGTCTACTTTTATATTTAAGCATGAAATATCTAACAGCTGAAAATAAAGCATAGCATCTATGAGCATGATATATTCATGCATATTTGTCCAAAAGACAATTATACACGGTCTCTAGACACTAAATTGATAAATCTGATCAAATTTAGAGTACGCTTCTGGTAAAGCAAAATCTCTCTCCTGTCAATAGCATTGTCTCGGAAAGGCTGTCACTAGCCTTCCAAACAAAATGGAGGAGTGGCAGCCCATGTTTTTATTGTCAATTCCTTACATATTGGTAGTGACCAATTGATGCTTCCTCAGGGTATAATTATAATGAAGGGGAGGAACTCTGCAAGTGAAGGAGCAAGAATGTAGCCCTTTCTGAGGATGGGAGTGGGGTGCACCGTGTTAGTTTCTGTGATGGAACCATATTATTTATTCTGTAACTATTAAGGGCCATCAAATTAGTGCCCCAGAATTACCTCCTTTCTTCACCTACTGCATTTAAAAAAAATGGACACAGATTCATTTAAGGGGAGCCTACCAAACTAAAGACAGTACCTAAGCACACTTCCAGAACAGCAGAGTGATATAAACAAATGCCAAAAGAATAAACTGTTGTCCGGAGCACAAAAAGTGCAGACCATTTCTGCTTAAACAGGAGAAATGTGTACAGTGTGCTCATTCTAAAGGTAGGAGTCATCTGTAGGCCTAGTTCACTCAAGTCTGAAATTATGCTCATTCCAGGTCTTCCCAGAAGAGTGCGTACTGGGCATGCATGAGGAATCAAGGGTCATTACAGAGAAAAACCCTAGCCCAAGCAGATGACACCACTCCTGGTCTAGTCACATCTAAGGGAATAAATAACCAGTAGCACTAACTCTTTCACATTCCCACTTTAAGTTCCAGCACTGTAGTATCTAATGTTGCCCATGCAGTTCAGTGCCCTAACAACCAGAGTACTGAACTTTTACAGACACGTATACACACACACACACACACACATACCTCTCCAAGAACTTCAACTCTCTTGTTAAGTGGATCACTGGGGAGGGATAATGGCTTTCCTAGGGCAGAGGCAGGAGATCTGCCTTCTGACTTGATACCACCTCTGTTCTCTGTAAAGCCTGTTTGCTGTTGTGGGTTGATTGTAAGCATCAGGGCACTAGTATCTGTCTCTCATGATATCTTGGAAAAAAAGAAAAAGTCAGCTTAGATTCAGGTATGTGCATTTATAAAGATGGACCTCCAGAATGCTATTTAAACACTTCCCCCATGCAGTTAACGTTTTTCTGTTTAACTTAGTCTTAAGGAGGAGTGCTGAAGGACTGTACAGATGAAATGTCATGGTCAGAGGATTCATGCGTTCCTATTTAAAATTGCCCTTCTCGGAAGATAAAGGTGAGTAAGCTCATTTAAGTTTTCCTTTTATTCTGTGAGTTTCATCAGTACAGTTTAGTATTCTTTAATAAAATGCTTGTAGTCAGGGACTTGCAGAGGAGAAAAGGAGTGTTCATTGTGGATCCTAAAGTAGGAAAAATAAAGCATGGTTATGAATTACAGAACACTCCTTTAGCAGCGAATTTAAGGTTTTCACAATGCATTCTGACTCATGCTTAAGACTCCTGTATCGGAAATATAAGTACTGGCACTTCTTAAAATTTCAACTGACTGACACTGCTTCCTGGGCCCTTCAGTATCCATCTGTAATATTCCTCTTGGCAACTAAACTGGAAATAACAAGCAGCTCTGCAAAAGGAAGTTAACAGAGTCATGTAAGAGAAGATGAACTTTAGTCATAAATGATGAATGTACATTTTTCCATGAAATAAAAGCCACAAGCAAACTAAAAAGGTGGAAGTCTCTGATATAAGACTGAAGGACCCAGCAGTACTTAAAAGCTGAAAAGGATATGCCAGAGCTGATTTATATGGCAGTCCTATGCATCTGAAACAGTTACTCTTTGCATGGAAAGAAGGCAGCTTGGAACGGTTGGCTTGAGCAAAGGGAAAATGAGAAGACAATGTTACAATCACATTTAAAATTAGTCTCCCCAGAAGATCTAGAGAAGGCTGTATTAAGACAAAAAAAATTCACTGGAAACAGAAATGTCACAGAAAGGGGAATATTCTTGCAGAAAGTGGAAGTATGGTAAGTGGCTTAGTTAAATGCAAGGGTCCATCTTCATAGAAGGGAAAAGGTCTCCAAAGTTCAAACTGAAATTTGGAGGCAAACAGACTCAAAAATTCACCAGCTTGACACCTCCAAAAGATTCAAACTGGAGCAAGTTATTTAACATTATGGCCATGTGATCAGACAGGGAGAAAAAAAAGATGGGGTATTACAAGTTTGGACTCCAGCAAGAAAATTGAGACAGCACTGCAAGATCTTTTGAATGAAACTAAAGGGGGGAGGCTGGGACAAAAGATAGAACTGATTGGCAGGAAGAAAGCAGAAGATGAGAGAGAGGGGACCCTACGGTGAACTGAAAGTACCAGTACTTTATTCAGTCTATATTGTCATAACACTGCAGCAGTGGCAGAGTGTTACTCTAAAGAAGGTGACTTGGAGGTCAGAAAATGGGTGTAGAAAGTGCAGAGCTTCAATACAAGTAACTTCAGACAGTTGCCATAGGCTACACAGAAACCCAGAAAGACAAAGACTCAGTTCAGAGACTGAACAAGGGTAGAGTAAGCCACTGACAGTGCACAGAGTCAGTGGCAAGAGCCAACCTCCAACATAATTGTAGTATAAATGAAAGAGACAGAGTCAAAATGGACCTACAGCAGACATACTGCATGCAGTTCTAAAATTTCAATGAAAAAGAGAAAAACTTTAATGGTAGCAGGGACAGACAAGATGAAGAATGAGGAAAGGCTAGGGAAATCAGGCATGTATACAGTAAAATGAAGGAGGGATACAACACAGGTGTCCAGGCTGTCAACATGGCACACAAATGACTTAACTTTAAAACTTCCAAGTCCTTCTCAACTGACTGCTCCTTTAGGGGGACAGATTGCTCTGCAGGCAAAAAACTGGGAACTCATTAACCAGGACAAATAGGTTTTAAATACAGTTTCCCAAGGATACAGATTCCATTTCCACACTTTACCAACCCCAGATGGTTGGTCAGATCTACCCCCAAATCATTGGGCAGAGGTTCAAAAGCCAGTTTTCTCTCTCTCTTTTAAGTATAAGGACTATTATTACTGCCCCAGAAGAGGAAAGGGGACAAACATTTTCTACTCTAGACTTTTCCTGGTGCCCAGGAAAGACAACTCCTGGTGTCCTATCCTGGATCTCTCTATCCTAAACATTTTTTTGGTGATCCCAAAATTCAAGATGCTAACTCTTCACCAGTTGCTTCCTATGCTAGGCAAGGATGCCTGGTTGGCAACACTGGATTTAAAGAAAGCTTACCTGCACATCTCAATCAGGGAATCTTGCAAAAGATGCCTACACTTCAAAGCAGGCTTCATGCACTATCAGTTCTCTGCACTGCCCTTTGGCTTATCTACTGCACCCAGGGTATTCATAAAGTGCCTAGCTCCAGTCATTGCATTTTGCAGGCAAAGAAATATTCAAATATACCCATACCTGGAAGATTGTCTAATTCAGGCAGAAATCCAGGACATACTATTGAATCATCTGGCATTTGTACAAAAGGTGCTAACTTCTCTGGGGTACATCATAAATGAAAAGAAATCACATCTTGTACCCTGCCAGAAAATTGTACTCCTGGGAGCAAGCTTGAACACAACTTCATATGTGGCTTTCCTCACACCAGAGAAACAAGTTAATTTGACAGCTTACTGCAAACTAATGGCCACAAAGACCCTGCTTTCTACAAGACAAATACTGCAAGCCTTAGTGTTCATGGCCTCCTACATTCTCCTAATTCCATATGCAAGACTGCATATGAGGAAACTACAATGGCATCTAAAAAGCCTATGGTGTCAGCATTCTCAGGATCTAGAAGCAATGATACCTATCATACCTTGCTTACAGTTAGAGTTCCTTTGGTGGGCAGAGTCTGCCACCAAAACAAGGGACTGCCATTCACTCTAGCCCCTGCCGCCCAAACCCTAACAACAGACGGATCAGACTAAGCATGGGCGGCTCACTTGGCAGGGAAGTGCATTCAAGGCAAATGGAACCCAAGTGAAATGCACCTGCATATCAATCAAAAAGAAATGCTAGCTGTACAGAATGCTCTGACAGCCTTCTAGGACCACATTCTTCCGGGACAATTAATGGTAATGACGGACAACACCACTGTTATGTGGTACATAAACAAGCAGGGGGGAACACACTCTTGCCCTCTCTGCAGGCTAGCCATGGCTCTGTGGAACACAGCCTTGAGCTACCAAGTGCACCTACAGGCTCAATTCCTGCCAGGAAAGCCAAATACACTGACAGACGAACTAAGCAGAAATTTCATGGACCCACACGAGTGGAAACTGGAACCAAAGACATTCAACATGTTGATAAACAAATGGGGGAGCCCAGAGATAGACCTATTTGCCTCCCCCCAGAACTACCAATTGGACAAATTCTGCACAAGGACTCTCCACAAACAAGCTTGGAAAGTGGATGCCCTGTCCTTCACCAGGAAAACTCTATCAGTTTATGCCTTTCCTCCTCTGCCTCTCCTCTCCAAGGTACTACTAAAGATCAAACAGGGCAAGCCAAGGACGATACTGATTGCACCAGACTGGCCACACCAACATTGTTACCACCTCTTGCGCAGTGTGCCACTGCTGGCATCATGCCACCTGCCACAGACCCCTACCCTGCTGTTCCTGCAGGAGGGCCAGATTCTGCACCCTCATCTTCAAACCCTGAACCTGGCAGCCTGGCTAATTAAGTAATCTCTCCGTTATCATCCCTCAGTAAACAAGTGTTGGATGTCATTCTAGAGGCAAGGATGCCTAGTACTAGAAATTCTTATGCTGAAAAATGGAAAAGATTCTGATCCTGAAACCAAACTCAGGGGATGGGCACAGCAGCACCTAATTTACCTCAGATTCTTCAATACTTAACTGAGATGCTTCACAGGGGCCTTTCCTTTTCCTCCATCAAAATTCATACCTCAGCCATTTCAGCTCATTACAACTAGAACCACCCCTCTTCTCTCACCCACTGCTCAAGCAGTTCCTCAGAGGGGCCAAAAACTTAAGACCACCCAGGAGAGCCCCAATTCCAGCCTGGGACCTTAACCTTGTATTGCAAAAACTCACTCTACCTCCTTCTGAGCCAGCTGCAAATGCAGAGTTGAAATTCCTTTCTTGGAAAACAGCCTTTCTTTTAGCCATCACTTCAGCAAGAAGGGTGTCTGAATTACAGGCCCTTATGGCAGTGGAGCCTTTCATCATCTTTCGTGTGGACAGGGTATCCCTCAGGACCAATCCCTCCTTCATGCCCAAGATAGTATCCAGTGTGGCTCTTAATCAGTCCATTCATTTGACAACCTTATTTTCTAATCCACAGAACAAAGGGGAATGTATACTGTACTCCTTAGATGTGCACAGACAACTTAGATTTTACTTGGACAGGACTAAACCTCTCAGGAAATCTGAACAGCTGTTGGTGGCATTTGCTGCAGGGGCAGAGGGGAAGGCCATTTCAAAGCAAACCATTTCTACATAGATAGGCCATTGCATTCATTTCTGCTATAAGCACCATGGAAAACCTATCCCACAGGGGATAAGACCATATTCAACCAGGGCTGCATCTACCTCTACAGCCTTTCTCAGAGGTGTACCTACCAGGGACATCCTAGAAACTGCTACCTGGAGTTCTGCACATACTTTCACTAAGCATTACCATTTGCCAATTTTCTCTAAATCCAGAGCTGGCTTTGCCACTGCAGTCTTGCAGGGCCTTATAGCTGGTCCTAATGCTATCTAAATTCCTCCTCCCATCCTTAGCCTTGGGAATCTATCCAAATGTGTTGACTGCAACAGTGAAACACGAAGAACATAGTACAGTTGTGTACACTCACCATAAATGTAGATGTTCGAGTGTATTCACTGTTGCAGTCTTGGTTACCCTGCCTCTCTCCAGCCTCCTGACTTCTTTTGGCTATACCTCTATTCCTTTTTACTATGCTTAAAAGCTTTTTGGTGTATTTGCTTTTTTGTTGGAGGTATAACCTTGTATATATATTTAATTGCTACCCATTAGGGGGAACCTGACATCTGGGGAAAAAAAAAACTGATGTAATGGCGTCGGCTGCATGTTTTATACCCCTGACTACCTGACATCATGGAAGATGAGACAGCAACCGATGCAGGACCCAAGACTTTGATAATCAGGCTGAGTGAGGGCTACTGCAAGCAGATAACCCTAATGTGATGACTGCAACAGTGAATACACTCAAATATCTACATTTATGGTAAGTGTGCACAACTGTACTTTTCAAAGCAATCTACTAATTATATTTCATTGCTATCTACTGCAATTCATTACTGTTTAACTACATTTTACTGCTGTTTAACTGTATTTTTTCATACTGACAGTTCTATTCTTTTGACTACAAGTGATTAATCTGTGCTTTATTGTGAGTTTTTTCTTACTGAGTACTTAACCTTAACATTGAGTACCATAGTGTAGATATAGGTCTGTGGCACCCAGAGCTTCAGCTTCGTGTTTTTTAACCTTTTTTGAGGTATTCCAGCTACACGTTTTCCCTTAGTAGCACTTGTGATATCATCTAGTAGTACTACTCGTAGACCTTCCTCCCTTTACCCTCTTAGCTCTTTCAGTTTCTGACAAATATGGATGGACAATTTCCTACATTTTCTCGTGCCAGTCTGGTTGATATGGGCATCCTGAGACAGTGCATCAACTGCCTCATGTACATGGACAACCCTCTACTACTACCACCTAGGAACACAATTTGTGAGAGATGCAAATACATCAAGCACCTATTTCATTGCTCTCTCCCCCACAGACCAGTATACCTGGCACTGAAAAGGTTGGCAACACAAACACCACACCTCAAACACCATCCACACCTAAACAACACACTCCTACATGTGCTGAGGTCTTCATCAAAAGCATACCCAAACAGAAGAGAACTCTGAGGCATAAACGCACGCAAACTCCACTGCCCACCACACCACACAGTCCACACACCTGTGTCTCACACCCATTAAGGCCTATACATGAACCCAACAAATCAGTCATAGGAGACTCCATTGTGAGACACACAGATGTGCCCCTCACCAGGATGGATAAGGAGAAAGTCATGGTTAGTTATTTGTTGGGTGCCAGAATCCACCATATCACCAATACACTCAAGTCTCTCAACAGGTACTGTTATGACTCTGTCATAGTCCATGTTGGAGTGAACATCTCCAGACATACCTCCCTGGACTATATGAAGAGAGACACATGATTGAGCTCAGAGTATGTGTCCCAGGCAGGTATGTCCCTAGCCTTAAGCAGCATTCTACTGTCACCCAGAATGATGCCTCATAACAAACAGAAAATGATTGACTTTAACAACTGACTTAGTTTCTGGTGTCATTCAAAGGGGATCCAATACCTGACAGCCTGGGATGACATGACTGACAAGCCATGATGCTTTACCAGAGATGGCCTCGATCTGTCTCCCTTGGGCTTCAGGTTCTTGGCAAAGGCTCTTGCTTCCTCCATAGTGCCTTTTTTTAGGCAATGCCATAAGATCAAATTACCAACATGAAAATTTAATCAAAACGTAAATTAAAGGTTATGAGTCTAAACATGAAACTGCACTCATTGCGAGCATTCTTAACCCTGAAAGAAGCTGACATTTTTGCAGCCACAGAAACCTGATTCAAAGTTGCAGAGAGCACCCCAGCCATACCAGGTTACTCATGCTATCATTCATTCAGACCTCAAGCTGTGGGCAGCAAAACAAAAGGAGGTGGAGTTGCAATATAAATAAAAGACATACACACCTCAAGGCTGGTCAAACAGTATAATGCACTGGAAACACTCCAGGTGTAGTTAACAATTGACAAGACCCCTGTTCAAATCATAGCTAGCTATAGGCCTCCAACTCCCAGTCAAGATTCCCACTCCACCTATCTAGACCTTTTTGAATCTATCAAGATTCAACACTTTACCCTGATCCTGGGTGACTTTAATTATCCAACCATAGATTGAAAGTAATAAAGTAATGTCATTCAGCTTTTCCTGGTTAGCAGTCGCCACAGCAGAATACTGGTCCACTTATGATTGGCAGTAGATTTTTATGGTGCCAAGGTGCCAGCCCAACGCCCACCCTTCAGTGAAGCCACACCCATTCACAGACACACTTGCCTGCATGTCTTTAAGCATCACTCGACCATGGGGAGGACATGCAGGCTCCACACAGAAGGCACTCCAGCTGAGAATCGAACCGGAGAACCTCTTGCTGTGAGGTGACATTGCTAACTGCTGCACCTCCGCGGCCTCATAGATTGGAAAAATTGGAAGAAATATTCATGCCAAAACACAAATGCCCATATATTCCTTGAGTTTGTCAATGCAAATGCCTTGGACCAGTTGGTTGACACCCCTACAAGAGATGAAACTACCTTGGACTTCTTATTAACCAACATGAGTAACTACTGCAGCATCCCTACAATGTCGTCATCCCTGGTAAGATCCAACCACAAAGCAGTCACTTTCGAAATCAGCATCTCCCCCGATCCCTCCCCACCCTCAGTCTCCAAAGCTTATTACAACCTCCTGAGGGAAGGTATAAACAGCTTTACAACCTCCTCCCCCTCCACAGAAACTGGCACATATGTCCAAACTCACACTAAAGTACTGTATTACATTTATATAGTTGCATGGAATCAGGAATACCAGATGGGACAAAATTATTCTCCTCAAGGAAGAGTAAACCTGTTTGGTGGACATCCACAATAAATAAAGTCTATAATAAAAGGAAAAAAAATTGCTGTCCAGGACCAAGAAAGAGCAGGTGTCTAATTGGAAGCAATCTTTCCTTAGCCTGAACAAGCAAATAAGAGCACTAGTGAAATCCTCCAAAGCAAATTTCGAGTCCAAACTGGCCACATCTACTAAAGACAATCATAAGGCTTTCTTCACATATGTCAGAAATCTCAAGGGAAGCACCCAGATCTGCTCAGAACTAGTGGTCAAGGACACCACATACACAAACCCTGTAGATATAGTCAACCTGATGGCAGACAGGTTCAGTGAAAACTTCACTCCCCCATCCCCAATCAGTAAAACAGGACATCACCGGTACCTGCCCCCCTCCCCTTATCTCTAGGGAGCAAGTCATCATCTACTAAAGACAATCATAAGGCTTTCTTCACATATGTCTGCAATCTCAAGGGAAGCACCCAGATCTGCTCAGAACTGGTGGTCAAGGACACCACATACACAAACCCTGTAGATATAGTCAACCTGATGGCAGACAGGTTCAGTGAAAACTTCACTCCTCTGTCCCCCATCAGTAAAACAGGACATCACCAGTACCTGCCCCCCTCCCCTTATCTCTAGGGAGCAAGTCATCCCTACCCTCTCAAAGGTAAAAAATACAGCCTCCATGGGACCCAATAACATCCCAGGCTGCATCCTGTATGAACTCAGGCAGGAACTTGCAGCACCATTAGGCACCCTATTCAAATAAAGCCTGAGTACCGGCTTCATCCCAGCCAAGTGGAGGACAGCTACTGTCATCCCTTTGCACAAAAGTGGAGAACCACTGATCCAGGAAATTATAGACCCATCAGCCTAACTAGCCTGATCTGCAAGGCCATGGAGCGGATTATCATGGACCTCATTAACAAGGACATTGGCAACCTCCAGACACTTGATCCCACACAGTTCAGTTTTGTCAAGGGGAGGTCATGCCTCTTAAATTTAGTCAACTATATCGAGACAGTCACCAAGGCCATAGACGAGCGGAAGATAGTGCACACCTCCTACCTTGACCTGGCCAATGCCTTTGATACTATTCCCCACTCACTTATAATACATAAACTCTCTCAACTAGGCATCAATCCATATGTTACCAGATGGTTAGCAAAAGGGCTCACTGATGGAACCCACCTAGTCAAAATAGGGGAAAGCCACCTCAAGTAGTAGACCCATAACATAAAGTGTACCCCAGGGATCAGTCTTGGGGCCTCTGCTGTTGGGGATATACTTCTGAGAGGTGCAGGCCAAATCTAGTGGGCTGTGCTGACCAAGTCTGCAGATGACTGCAAGCTGGGTGCTGTCATCAGTTTCCTTAGGGCTATGGACATCCTCCAAGAGGGTGTCACCCAAACCAATGACTGGTGCCAGAAACATGGCCTCAAACTGAATGCCAAAAAATGCATCATCCCTTTTGGGGAGAATGAAGTCCCCAGAAATTATCACATTGATAATAAGTCTCTATGCACACAATTAGTCATGATGGACTTGGGAACCCAGGTTGATAGCAAACTGACTTTTGACCACCATATTGCCTCTGTTGTATGGAAAGCTTTCTACATGGCCCACCTCATTAGTAAGTGTATCTGATCTAGGGACAAGGTGGTCATAATGTCCCTGTATTCTTCCCTTATAAGACTGATTATTGAATACAATGCCCCTATCTGCATGCAGCTCACAAAGCACATGCAGCAGCTAGAGAGACCACAGAGATTCCTCACCCAGAGAATACAGGGCTTCAAACATCTACCCTAACACAGATAAGCTAAAATCCCTATCCCTCTACTCAGTCTCCTACAGACTCCTAAGAAGTGACCTCTGTCTGGCATACAAAGCAATCTCAGACCCCACCCTGATGGGACTGATGCATATCTGCAAGTCAAGCTCCACTCGAGTAACCCACATGTAAGACCTCAACCTGGTCTGAGAAATCAGTAGGACTTGTTGGCTGGACAGATTTGTGTCCCAGAGATTCCCCATTTTGTGGAAAAGCCTCCCTCTCCACGTAAAGCAGTTTACCTCATTAAACCTTTTTAAGCGCAACATGGATAATTGAATGGGGAACAGAAAAATACACCCCTGGGGTTCCACCTATGTCCCTGCTGGACAGTGGCATAGGGTGCTGACTTGTTGGAACATGGGCTAAATTCTTGGCTAGGCTTGTAAGTGCCTAAGGGCCAATAGCCTAGTAACTTCCTATGATATTAGAGCTGACATCAGAGATTTAACATTCCACATGGGGTCATCTGTCTGCATACCTATAGGTGTGTTAATACATATAAACATCAGTATATTACATTACCCATTTCATGGATAACTACCGGTAAAAGAATGTTTCATTGGACCAAAGGGGGGGAATGCTTTTGACTGTAAAACATATGTAGTGTAGTTTGGCTAAATGTAAATGATTTGATGAAAATTCAGCTTACTTTGATTTCTTCTGCTGTCCTTGTCTCTGCCTTCTTGTCTCCATTTCAGGACTGAAAAGGGTCTACAGACCACTTAACTAACCCAGTTAACAAATCTAAGTAACCAACCATAAAAACTTAAAGTCACAACCATAAAATGAAAATAAAATTCAGTATAGCACACTACCTTTGTCGTATAGTAGAATGAAAATAACTTCATTTTCCAGCCAGTTAGCTGCTGGGCGTCAAACTTACACACACAATGTAGGTGTTCCTACAGTTTAAAACAACAAATACAGGAAAACCACATAAAGGCCCAGCAATAGCATTTAGTAATCCTTAAACGTTAATGTGATGATGTGAGGTATTACCAGCTATGCCAGGAGAAGCAGAACAGTAAATGAGTAACATATGCCAGCACAGCTAACTGAAATTTTGTAAAGAATTACATGCCATTTGTATATCAAACTGATTTGTACAGATACTTGTGTTGACAATGTATTTGTAAACCTGCTTTTGTTAAAAAATATACCAACAGTTGTCCTGCTGGACAGAGGAAGAAATATACATGTATTACTGTAACTGTTGAAATGTATATATTGCAACAAAGGATACTGGAAGTGAAGGGGCTAGTCTCAGTCCAGCTAACTTTGAAAGTAGTTTGAAATTAAATATCTTGGCTTAAGCCATAAAGATTGCATCTTACAGTTCTCAGTGCAGCCAGAGACAAAAAGTCTGTACTAGGAAGCTTTCTGTATTATCTTTTGGGTGACCTAATTGCTAGTCTGGAAGGGTGGAGGTTTGAAATTGTTTTAAGACTTTCAGAAACTGCAGCAGATCTTAGCAAGCTGTGCGTGTGTGTGTGTGTGTGTGTGTGTGTGTGTGTGTGTGTGTGTGTGTGTGTGTGTGTGTGTGTGTGTGTGTAATTGACACATGTGCTAAATCCTGGCAGCTTCTAGCCAGGGGGTAGCAGGGGAACCAGAAGTCAGATGACCAGATGTATGTGATGTCATTCTGTAATCCATCGCTAAAATAATGATCTGATGATGTCCATTTTCATTCTTCCTTGACTGATTGGTATAGTTTGGATCTGAGTTGTCTGATCCAAAATGGCCACTGCAAAAGCTTGTGGGAACTTAGAACTCTTGAGCTTCTCCCTTACCCATAATGCACCAACCCCCATAACATCAGATCTTGTTTGCAAGAAATAAAAGAATGACATACTGATGTATATAGAAGCAGACAATGCCACATCTAGAGCTGGTAAGATATAAGAAATTTGTTGGATCTGCTCGGTCTTGTAAAATAACCTTAAAAACTGTTGGGAGCTAGTTGGAGAGTCGAGGAGGAATGAAAATGGACAACACAGAGGGAAAGTTATGGCAAGTACATCACTTCTTTATCTGATGTCAATTTTCATTCCATCCTTGACTGATGCAACAGAGTCCCAAGCTACGTAGCACCTTCGGTGGATTCAAGGAAGGATATTTCTCACTACAGTTGAGCCGAAGGATGCCCTACTCCTGGACACCAAATCCAACTTATAATGAAAGAGAAAGATGTGAGGAGAAACCCAAGTTGCTGCTGAACAAATGTCATCCATGGCAGTTTTTGAGTGGAAAGCTGAGGAGGTAGCTGCAGCTCTGGATTAATGAGCATGTACTTTGTATGGTAAAGTCACACCCAACCTGTAAATAAAGGAGGTACAGTCAGTAAACCATTTAGTTAAGGTGACTTTAGATGCAGGTATGCAATCCGATCAGCAAAACATACAAACAATTGGTCAGTCATTCTGATATCTCTGGTTCTGTGTAGATAGAAATGTAATTGTCTGTGCACATCCAGTAAATGTAATAAGTATTCTCCTTTGTTGGAATAATTTGGGGAGAAGACTGGTAGACTGATGCATTGGTTAACGGCATGTGAAATCACTTTTGGCAAAAATAGAGTTCGAAGTTGCCTCGAGCTTTTGCAGTGGCTGATTCAGATCAAACATCTCTGATTTGACCCCCCACCAATCAGTCGAGGAAGAATGAAAATGGACAACACAGATGGAATGTTATGGTAAGTATGCAACTTCTTTTTTTAATAATAGCTGTGACTGAAGTCTCAGTACTCTTTTAGGAACCTGACAAGGAAGGATCCCTCACCTACTTCATCTTGCCTTACTCTAGTAAGTGAATCAGGGAACGGAAATTCTTAAATCATTCAAGAAAATATAGTGAGTTTAGTTTAGTACTGTTTCCTTTATCTGTGGGAATCTATTCATCTGTGTTTTAATATTTCCTGTGAATGAAACTCTGGTATTTACTGTGAATATATATTTAGTATTTTCATGTTCTTTTCTTATTTATTATTAAATATATTAGCTTTTCATTTTGTCTGATCTTTTAGAGAATATTTTAATCTCTGAGAGTACTTGTATATATTTGGTGACAGCTGTGGCCACTCCTGAAAGCCTTGCTTTTGGTAAAACTCCATTTGTATTAGTATTAATTGTACACAATATAGTTGGGTATCCTTGTAAGAGCCTTAGAAAGGCTGGATATGGAGTGTCTGGTGGCAGTAACTACCTTTATAGTCTGGGCAGATGGGGACTTGGTAAATCTGTACCAACATTTCCCAGGTGTGGGGGTGCAAAAATCAAATCTGTGTGTGTCAGCTGCTTGGATCAGGGACATGAAGTGAATGCTGGAGGACTTGGCTTTGCACTGCTGAGGACTCAAATCTAGAGCTGTGCTAGTGAGATTCTTACTGGGCACCTGGAGTGCGACAGAGAGAGAAAAATCCAGACCCTTGACTGAGTGTGTTCCCTGTGTGCTCTTAAGGGAATTTGTGCTTGATGCAGTGAGCTGCATCTGGAAATACTGTATGTATTGTGTGTATCTATTTTCCTCACAGTAAACATTCCCCACAGGTTCCAGTGGTGAGGATTGAAGCTCCTTGATTACTGGCCGAGAGGAGGGATGCTACAATTGCCACCTAACAAAAATTGCTACTAGTTAATATGATTCCACTACAACACCATTCTAGCTTGAGTTTTTAAGTTAGAGCTGTAACCACACCCCTTGGCCTTAGTGGTTGAGCTCACATTTCTGTCATCAGAGTATCTTTCAGCTTATTTACCATTTAATGACAACTCCAGATGGAATTTCAGATCCCCAAATATCTGGAAAGATTGGGCTGACACCTGACCTCTGCTACAAAATCCCTTCACTTATTTGTGTCACCCCCAACTAAAACATAGACAGCTAAAAGACCATAGCGGCAATGGAATGAACTCTAAATTAGCTATGAGCCCAGCTATGAGCCCAATACCCTATTTGATGCTCAGAGCTGGCGTTAGATATTTGGCTCCCCCCTCAAGTGTCAAGTTGGGGGCCCCTAAAGACCCCTACTCAAGTATCACCCTGTTGCTTCTGTTCCTTCTAAGCAAACTTATAACTTAGGCAAGAAAGCTTCTAGCATGGAACACACAGGCTGAACCCTTCATTTAGGGCATCATTTTATCTGAGTCCAGCCTTGTACATAGGGGGGACTGCAATGCAATACAGTGAACTACAAGTCAGTCATGTTGAATGTCCCTCTGTGGAATAGGCCAATTTAGTGTGGTACAAAGACCATCTGTAATGTAAGAGCAGGAAAACTAGAGGGGCAGAGGGAGATATATGTGTGTATGGGGCATCTAAGGTTGACCTTGCATATAGGGTTGTTGTAATGCAACATCACTGGAACTAAATGTCAGTCATTGTGAATATTCCTCTGTGGGTGGGTCATTTTGGTGTAGTACGCAAATCTGTTGTAAGAGCATTTTAACTATAATTCCATAAAAAACCTGTTGTCTCCTGCCCCTCCATCACATCTCCCAGTGCCCCCTTTCCCCCCATTTAAACCTCTCCACACCATAGAGATTACTTTTTTCTTTGTCTTCTCACATTTTGCCTTACTTTTCAGTTTCTTCCAGATCTCATGCCTTTCCAAGATGCTATGAGGTGCATTTTATATATTTTTCATCCATTGATGGCCTGATCAAAAATCATGACAAAGGAACCAAAATTAAAATTATGCACTCACTATAACCATGCATCTGTATTGTCCATTTTCATTCTTTTTACCTGCTTGGGTTACAGATCCATCTCAGTTGCATGCACTAGATGTCAGAACACAACTCTCACGCTCCTCCCTCTACCCATAGTGTCCTTGTCCATCCCCAATACCTTTGATCATTTGCTGCCTTAAAGATCTTAAGATATAGTAAAAAAAAAGAGAAGAGAAATAAACCTATGGCTCATACCAGAAACAACAGGTTCCAAAAGTCCATCTGGTCACTCCAGGAGATGAGAGGAAGGGGAGAGGGGAGTTGAAGAATGAAAATGGACAACACAGATACCTAGTTATGGTGAGTGCATAATTTTCATATCTGATATTGCCCTTTTCATTCTTCCTCAGTGTATGGGACAGAGTCCCCAGCTATGTAAATCTTAGGTGGCCCTCATGGAAGGATATTCTGGAGAACTGCTGAATCAAAAGTAGCTCTGCTTCTGGAAATTGTCTAATTTGTAATGAGTAATAAAGGTATGAGCATCAGATCAGTTGGCTGCTGCACAAATATCAGTAAATGTTCTAGGCCAGAATGCAGATGAGGTGTCCATGGATCTGGTTAAATGAGTTTTAGGTGATTTTGGTAGGGAGAGACCTTGATGGGAATATGTCCAGGAAATGCGATTAGTTATCCATTTGGCCAATGTAACTTTAGAAATTGGAGATACTAGCCTACTAGCTGAAAGAGACAAACAACTGGCCCATTTTTCTGAAATATTTTGTGTAAATAGAAGATTAGTTTCCTTTGCATATCTAAAATAATTAGCATATATTTTCCCTTGTTTGAAAATTTTGCAAATAAATCTGGTAAATAAATGAGTGATTTATGTTTGATTCAGAAGCCACTTTTGGTAGAAAAGAAGGATAAGTTTGTAAGGTAATTCTGTCTTTATAAAAAACATTGTAAGAGGCTTTGGATGAAAGAACCTGGAATTTGGAAATTCTTTTTGCAGATATAATAGCAACTATAAAAGCTGTTTTCCAGCACACAAATTTTAAATCTGTTTTTGCTGAAGGTTCAAAGGGTTGAGTTAAGACTTGAAGTACTACTGTTAAATCCCAAGGAGCTGACTGATCTTTCACTGGTGGTGAGCACAAGAAGGTGCTTTTCAGGAAAGCTTTGCACAATTTGGTAGCAGCCAAGCAAGAAACATTGTCACCTGAGTGAAAAGTCAATGCTTCTGCCAGCTGTCTGATTGTGGAAAAACTAGCCCCTTCTTTAAAAAGAGAAGCTAAAAAATCCAACACAGAAGAAAGAGGGGCAGTAAAAGCATCAATGTCCTTTCCTAGGACCCAAGCTGAGAAACTTTTCCATTTACTCTTGTAAATCCTCTTAGCGGAATCCTTCTGTGAGGACAAAAAGCATATGGCTACAAGGAGGATAACTAAGATGAGACCAAAGGATGGGGAACCACATCTGGTGAGGCCAAAAGTGAGAAATGAGGATAACTGAACTTTTTAATCAACTGGCTTGCTATAAGAATTTCATAAGTAGTGGTACTGGGGGATAGGCATAAAGGAGACTAGAGGGCCAAACACGGACTACAACATCTTTTGGTGACTTCTCCTGAGGTAGGATCAGGCAGAGTACCTGCAGCATTTGTTGTGGGGAGAAGCATAAAGATCGCAGCAAGGCTGGCTCCAACAACAGAAAATTTTATCTGCCACTGATTGAGAAACCACTCATGAGGTATTGGAATGGACCTGCTGAGTCTGTCCACCAGTACGCTGGATTTCACCGGAATGTGCATTGCCACTACAAAGTAGTTGGAGGAGATCGCACATTGTCACACACACATAGCTTTTTGACAGAGGGACTACGACAGAGTTCCCCTTTGTTTGTTGATGTAACACACCGCAGACATGTCTGCTTGAATCAGAGTAGTTCCCAGAGGGAGACAACCTGAAATGCCTGCAACACTAGTAGGACTGGTTTGGACCATATTTCCCAAGAAATGGGTGACCTATGTAAATGTCATCCAACTGGATCCAACAGTGAAAATGGTTTCTGCATACCAGAGTAAGTTTGACTGGGAAGGATAGTGGTTGTCGAAGAATAGACCACTGAACAGCTAGAGTCCACTGAAGAACACACACCTCTATTAACATGCTAATGGGACTAATACTGTAGATGCTACCATGGAACCTAGAGCATGAAGGACAAGTTCTGACAGAAAGAGAAGAATGAAAAATCATTTGTTTGAACTAGGACTTAATTGTATCCATATGATGAGGACGCAGAGAAGCAATCTGACTTATTGTGTTTTAAATGAGCACCAATGAACTCCAAGCTCTGCGCCAAAAGCTTGGATTTGGAAGTGTTGACTGATGCCTAGTGTTTGGCAAATTTAGAGCAAATAATTCCTGGACTGTTCTAGGAGATTCTTGGTTGGGGAGGTGAGGAGCCCAGAGTCTAAGCTTGGAAACACTTGGAATTCTTGCAGTCTCAGGTGAGCTGCTATGACTGTGATACACTTGATAAACACTCTGGGGGCTGTGGTGTGCCCAAAGGGGAAGGATCTGAATTTATAGTGATTGGCTCCCAAACAAAGGCACACGCATCTTCAGGAGCATGTTTATTTTGATGTGATAGTACACGTCTTGAAGATCAATTGAGCACATGCAGTTGTCCGTGTGTAAAAGAGGTAGAATGGACTGAACTGTGACCATTCAGAACTTTGATTTCCTCACATATTGGTTCAGATTGCTTAGATCCAAAATTGGTCTCAGGTCCCTTTTAAGTTTCACATCCTCTCTGGTCTGGTGGGACCTCCTGGATGACGCTTTTATCCAGCAACTTCTGAATCTCTGAACTGCAGGTTCTCTTTGACTGGGTGGGGTGTTGGGAAGGTTTCTTCTTTTGGAAGTCGGTGTGTGGGGAAAATGGTATGAAATAACTTCTGGTTATTTTTAGCACCCAAGAGTCTTTTCTTATAGCAGTCCAAGTAACTGGGTGCAAGGACAAGTGTCCCCCAACTGCCTCCAGATGTAAGCAGTCAGGTAGCCCTTCAGGAGGGAGGAACTATAGTGGTATATTTAAAGTTGTGAGTAAATAGAGACATTTCTAAGGGGAAAAACGCAAACAAAACTCTTGAAATAGCTTTGAAAACTGCAGTGAGAGAGGATCTATGTCCACGTGAGATGGCAGCAAATGAGGTCTGGGTTATTGGGGGTGGACTAGGGCATTATAGGTAAAGGAGGAGAAGTGCGAGAGTTGGGTCTGAAATCTGTGGAGTCAGGCTGAGCCAGATTTGTAACCCATAATTTGAGGAAGAATGAAAAGGTCAACATCAGATCTACAATTTGGTTTTATTTTTTTCTTGCTTCCTTTCAACATATACTAACTGTCTAAGACTGTTCTCACCTTTGGAAAAAAATTGGCAAGACTTAAAATGGCCCACCGAGGAATCTAGCCTAGTAATTACATATGAAAATGTGAACAACTAAAAGAAAGATTGGTTGCATATGTTCTACTTACCTGTAATAGATATTTGAATTCCTTACTGTCTGAATGGCATTCAGAGTTAATCTACCAAGGTAGCTTTCAAAAGCTCAGACTCCCATCCCTCTCTTTTCTAGTGATAACTGATTAGCTGAGCATATCTTAAGAGAGATGCCTTTCAGCTGTTAAGGAGGTGAGTGTTCAGGCTTTTTAACTTCCACAAAGAAGGAGAGAAAAGCACCTGAAGCCAGAACCATCAAGCAAGAGTAAATCTGCAGACAATCACAATAACATATAACAATCAAATCCAACAACAGGATCAAAGAGGTTAAAAACCGACCTCAACTATGCATAATATAGGAGAGAGCAAGTGGGTGCTGCCACTGGTGCAGTGAGTCATTCAAGCATCTACTGTTACAGGTAAATAGGACTTACAGAGCTGTACTATGCTCCTCATTCCCACTACCTCAGTGGCATTTGGTAGATTCCCAAAGCTTACCCCATTTGGGAGGTAGAATTGAGGATGTACTAAACCCTCAAAGTGCTGCCCCTATAAACTTCAGAAAATGATATATTTATCAATTGTTGCTAATTATAGCCATAAAAAGGCTAGTTTTAGAAGCACATTCTTATTATGCCAGCATTATTTGTATAGTATTATATAGTAGACACTAATTTACACAGTTCTGAGCATTCTGTGCTGTTTGATCCTTAGTTTCTAAGATATGCTTAGAAAATAAATGCACTCACTTGAGTGCACTGGGTAGGGCTAGCTGCATCCTAGTGAAGTTGTGGTCCTAGTCATGTGAACCTTAATCTTGCCTGGAAGATGGGTACAATGCTGGGAGTAATAGAAAGCAATAGCAGAGGACAACTATCTTGTGATAGTTTGCTTAGAGACAGGTTGACTTTTCTTATTCCCCATATAGCAGGCAAAACTGCTGTTCAGCCTTCTGTCAAGGTAGTATCTGAGCCCACTGCTGTTCATACTGGTGATGGACTACATTAGCAAACAGGTCAGAGGGAACAGATCAACAAAGTTGCTGTATACAGTTGATGTGCCATTACAGGCAGATTCTGAGCCAGAACTTCAGCAAAGGAGAAGGGAATGGAATGCAAAACTGAATACACGACATGAAACTGAGTACAGATAAGACAGCTGTTATGGCAGCAAATGGAGGAATCAGAAGAAGCTGAGAATTGAGATAGAAGGGAAATTAGGAGAACAGGTTAACTGCTTCAGGTATCTGGGAGGGGTGCTTGAGTTGAAAGGAAGTCTGAATGAGGATGTCAAAGCTAAAAATCAGAGGGGCTGCAGGCAACTGGCACAGTATGTCAGATGTAGTACGTGACAGAAGAATGCCAAACAAGCTGAAAAGTAAGGTGTGCAAAACAGTGGTGTGACCAGTTCTACTGTATGGTACAGAAACCTGGGCAGTAAAGGCAGGGCAATTGAGGAAGCCAGAGGTAATTGAGTTGATGTGCCTGAGACAAGGTGGTAGGATGCACACCATGGGACAAATGAACAAATGAGGACATAAGAGCAGAAGCCAGAGTAGCTCCAATTGCAGAAAAGGTGAAACAGAACAAATTATGGTGTTTAAGCATGTGCAGAAAAGTGGAAGACAATCTGGTGAAGATGATTTGAGACAGAGGGGAATAAACCAAGAGGAAACAAACATCCAGCAATGAGATGGATGGATTGGATGAGAGAAAACCTGAGACAGACAGGCATGAGTGTCGAAAAAGGTAGGAGAGTGGCACTGAATACAGAAGGATGGCGACAGTTTACAAGGCACCCCAACCCCATGGGGAAAAGGGGGTTGATGATAATAAAAGCTTCTAGTTCCTTTTCTTGTGAACCTCACTACTAGATAAAATATCTAGGGATAGACTATACCTGGCAATAGGACTCTTACCCTGGACTATTCTTGTTTGGTTCTGTCACACCTTAGCCAGGGACTGGAACAGCTCTGGAAGATGCGTCTAAACACATTTCCATAGTGGCTGGCAAAACTACACTAAATGTTGATGGTACAAAAGGTAAGTGGTTTGCAGGCATGAATAGTGGTCTTGACAGAATCACTAACCATAAGTTGAGGCATATTTTTATTTTTTAGGTGCAACTGTATTTGTGGGGCAGGGTTAGGAGTCATTAAGTCAGGGGAGAGAACACCAGCCAGGATAATAAGCTGATAGTACTGGATAATGTATCACAATATTCATTTAAAGTTTCTAATAATAAATATGACCCCATGTAATTAAACTCTGGCAAACTGTCCTATAACTACACACGCACACAAGAAAGTTTAAAATGTGTTCAGGATTCTTTTACAACTGACAGAAGTAGAAGTATTTCCAGTACATATAGTTGAAACCCAAAGCAACCAACGTGCCAACCCACTGTTAAAACTTAGCTCCACACACTTTAACCACATTTAACTGCCATAAAATAACATTTAATAGCAATTTAAACTAAATTTTCTTGTCAAATTACTCCTTTAGCAGTAAAATCAAAATCTGGTGTTAAAAATCTGTAGATCAGAGCTATACATATAGTAAATGTATAAATGCTGAACAAAAAAATGACTTCTGCACTGTTTGCCTGTCAAAAAATAAAAATAAGTCAGAGTAACAACAGTAAAGACAGGAATGCTTAATTTATGGTTCTGAGTGCACAAGGGAGGCAAGTATCTCAAAGCACATATACATGGTGCACTTCTGAGACAAAAGTGTCAAAAATAGAAACCAAATAAACATTGCCACAAGCAGAAATTCCCACAAGAATTACTATACACACTGACTGAAATAAAATATTGAAATAAATATCAATTAAAAAACATAAAAATAGAAAGAGAATAATGAATTTAATAGAATGAGAGGAAGGGGATCCCAAATGAGACTTATCATAGCAGTACATTGGAAAAATCAGTACTGGATCCTGTAAAGAGCCAGAGGAATTTCTTCTCTGGTTGGCAGAAAAGACTAAACACTCATTTCCAGTGACAGCTGAAGGCTAACTTCTCAGGATATACTCAGCCAATCGGCTGTCACAGTAAGATGGTGGGGAGTATGACATTTTGAAAGCTGGCCGGTACTGAGTTTCCTCTGCAGATTACTCTAAATGCCACTGAGGCATTGGTTAATGCTGAACATTGTCTAGTGATAATTCTGCACCCAAATATCTTGGGCGATGGCTGTCCAGGCTCTGGGGTGCAGAGGCAGGTGGCTACAATTGCCTTCAAAGTACATCAGTCTTGCAACCCTTCAGGAAAGCTGGCAGGGTTTGTCAGTGAAGAACCCCCAAAACCATTAGTTTCACAGACCACAGGAGTGACATCGATTATGATTATTCATCCCAAACCTCTGAAGGGCCCATCGCCAGAAGTGTCAGGTGTACTACCTTTCTGTTTCCTAGAAAGTCATTTGAGGGTATAGAAGCAGAACCAAATTTCAGACAAGGTCTTGCCATCCTATTCACTTCTAGATAGTTTTTTACTTTTGGTCCAAAAAGGGTAGATATGTCATAAGAGGCATTGATGAAGAACATCTTCAAATGCTATGCAATATCAGAGACGCATCCAGGAGTGCCAGCACATAGCACATGAAGAGCAGCTGCACTGGTGTTGCTGTCAGCCATGTTGGGCAGTAGGTACATGGACAAATTAGAAAGGGATTGTAATGTGGCCAACAGTGTATTTGTGATTTTACAGGTCTCACAAAGTATGAAAAGGAGCTCTCACAGTGATACGGTAGCAAAATATACAGAAATGGTACAACTAATGGAAGAAATTATAGAAGACAAAGTCTAACAATTTTTATAAGAAATGGAACACTTACCTTGCTGGATATAATGATTGCTTCTGAACGCAGAGGCAGTAAACGAAATCTGATGAAACCTCATCTGAAATGCACTGTGGGTAGGAAGCAATTATAGTAGCTGGAGGCTGGGCTGGTGCACTAGTTTTGCCATCTTGGATCCGACAAGTGGCTAAGGACCCACAAGTCTGGTTGGATGGATGGGATGAACAGGATCACTGTAGTTTCCTCATCTGTAGTCTGGCAAAGGGCAGCAGGATTTTCATCAATGCTGTGTACCCTATGATACTTAGAAACTCCTTTGCAGTTATTTGGTTTATGTGTGGGAAATTCAGGAAAACTGCTGAAACATATCTACTTTAGATGCGGGAATAAAGGCCCTTCCAAAGGTTGAGTCCAACATGCATCTCAGGAAAATCATTCTGTGAGTTAGGATAAAAGAAGACTTATGCAAATTGATTTGAAACTCCAAACTGAGTAGAAGTTCCTGAACATTTACTAAAGACATTTGACAGCTCAAAAAGGTGCCTGCGATAAACAGTGTCTAGAGATAGGCATTATAAGAATTCCTTTGTTACAACAGCAGTGGCGGCTGGTGACTTCAAATCAAAGGGGGGCTGCAGGGGATAGCTGAATGGCTGGGGTCAATGGGAAGGGGTGCGGCCAACTAGAAAGGGGAGGAGCTATGCTCAAAACCACAAAAACTAACTTTAATTAAATATGCTGCCCTGGGTGCCAAACCCTCATTATGAGAGTCCAATCAAGACAAATGAAGTGTAAAAGAATAAAAATATTTAAATGCATTGGCTGCATGACAGCTTACTTAATATCTAGATGGAAACAAAAAGGTTGTGAGGCATGAAAAAATAAATTACTTTTTAAATACATTACGGGAATGCCAGTCAAAATCAAGTATAAGAAAAACAAGCAGCACTCAACTCAAACTACTTCTCCTTGCACTGCAGTTCTAATTATAATTTATATTCAGCTTTATTAAAGCACCAAGTAACATGCTGAAAGTAACAATCTCTGTGATGGCCCCACTTGTAAAAATGTTTCTTATCCAAAACAGACCTGCTGCCTAACAACTATCTACTTGTTTCATGGGGAAAACACGATCAAAGTAAAAATGAAAAGCAAACAAGAAACAAGCTCAAGATACATTGCTTAAATTATTATTGTACAGGTTATGGACCACACATGATTGGCATTCTGTTTAGTTTACTGGTAAAGCCCTCAGAGATCACTAGAAGTCTCCAACAAGTGTAATGAGCGTCTTAAAATAATGTAATCCTGTCCTTTACTACAAATACTGTCATATGCATTTCAATATCCAGTGCTTATACATTATCTAGTTAAGTATTCTCTGCATGGCAACAACAGAAAGGCTTCAATGTTGGCAATTCTTTAACAGTATGCTTATCAAAGCTTACTTGCATGTTATGATCGCAGGCAAGCTTACTTGATGGTCATTAAAACATTGCTACTTAAAACACAGAGCAACAGGCACTTTGAGTAATAAGCATAAATCAACAGTACAAAATATGACAGAAACCAGACCATTCTGCAAAATCAAGAACAGATGAAAAGCCACTGTAGTACTTGTGTCTACCTTGTATGGGGGGATACCCTGCACATTTGCACTGCATAACTGCTCCTTGCTTTGCTTGGACACATCTAGAGTCACTACATGGGGGAGTGGGGTGCAACAAGTATGTCACAATTTGAAATGTCTCTGGCTGACGGTGATGGCCCTAACACATTTGTCATACCTCTCACCCTCAGAGCAAGAAATCTGGGCAAAGCCATACATAGAAGTGGGACAAAGGCCCAAAAATAAGGACAATTTTTAAATATTGCTCTTATAAACTTAGAAAGATAGTAGAATAGTAGGTCTTGCATTAGTATGAATTTTCTGAAGGATATGAAATCTGAAACTCAAATGCCTGTCATTACTTTCTAACTTCAGTCTTTAATGATTTACCACTAATTTGCCAAAAAAACACAATTTTATGAAAAATGGACCAAAAATGTGATGCAACAATATAAAATAGCCACACAATACAGCTGGGAACCTGTCAAAGAAGGGACACTTTTTTAATGTTAGTACTGCTAACTTGAGCAGCTGACAAAATAAAAGAGTCTACATGCATTTCTGAAATAAAAGTAATCTATAACTCTGATTATTACAGTTATTTCTTAATTGTAAACCCTCCATGTTTTCTTCCAAAATTGCTATTTTGCAGAGGGATTATTAGGGGAAGAGCAACATTTTGAGCCAAATTCAGGGACAGTTAAGAGGTTTGGCTATGCCTAATTCTATAAAGCAATTTGCATGTACCTCTCAACCTGTTAATGCAATAAATCTGGACAAGGCCAAATATATTGGAGGAACATATAAACAGTACTAAAAATTGCTCTTGTATAAACTGGGACAGTTGATAGAACAGGTCTTACTTTAGCATGCATTTTTCTGAAGGTTATGAAGTCTGAAACTAGTGTGTCATTATTTAGTGACTTAATTCCCAAATGATTTGCCAGAAAACCACAAATTTTATGAGGAACAAACCAAAAATAAAAAGCGAAAAACCTATTCATTCTTTGAAAATCTGGACAGTTGGGAGGTATAGTTCAGCTGGGGCTGTCTAAGTTTGCCGCCCTTCCCCCTCACAAAACCATGGTTGAATGGAGCCTCCCCCTGCAGCCATTACAATGATTCATAGGTTCATAGGTTCATAGGTTCATACTAGGCTATCTGCCCAAGGGCATTTATAAGCCTAGCCCATAGTTATGTGGCTTTCGCCACCCCTTTAGTTTGAATAAAAACTATGCCTATCATTTTGCTGTGCCTCTGTCAAGCAGTGACGCTGAAGTAATCCCTGGGGTATATCTGCAATCTCCCATCCATTGGTCAAGATTCCTCTTGAACAAGACCAGAGAGGTGCTCTGCCTCACATGTACCGGGATTTTGTTCCACAGCATAGGGAGTCTCTGGGTGATGAATCTGTCCCTCCAGCACGTTCTATTTATAACCGTGTCAAGGTTTAAGTCTCCCGCCCTTGTGGTTCTCGAGTTTGTGGGAAAAAACAGACTGTAAGGTGCTTCCATAGTTTACACTGTTGTGCTGCAGATGTTGCCTGTATGATTGGCTAACTGTGATGCGTTCTACCTGCTAGCTATGTAGTTTGTACTTGATGGCTTTTATTCTGCTATTTCCCTTTTTTCTACATTTTTCCATTCCCATTTCCTCCCCTTTTAATCCCCAAGGCAAGCCACACAAATCTGGTGCCCAAATGTAAACAGTCCTGTTATTTCCAGTTTTTTTTTTTTTTTTGGCCCAGTGCATGCCACATAAACCCATTTAGCTAATATAAACACTGAGAAATGGCCCTCCCTGAACAAGAACATGCTCTTCATTTCATGGAATAAGTCAATATAGCCTTAGACACACCCTCTTGCTTAGCTGTGCTTAGCTAAGCATATCTGGGGGCCATGGAGCTCCAGTGTGCTTACACCATGCATGGCACACCCCCTTTTCATGTCTGCTGATCCTCCTGCTTACACGATTGTGTTATAGCACCTACACGGTTAGTTGCTGTTTGGCATTTAGAATATTTTTGTTATTCAGTAAATTTCACCTCATTTGCATACCCCACTGCCTTTTTTTTTTTTTTTTTTTTTTTTTTTTTTTTTACTTTGCAATTTCACTCCATTTACCATAAACACTAATGTGCATACTGATTTACTTCTATGATGATTTGAACTTCATTTGAAAGTTTTATTTTGCATTTTACAGCACAAACATTAAGACATCTGCTAAACAAACTTGGCATTAAAACTTCTCTGCCCTTGAAACTCACATTCATTGAAACAACATTAAAACCCACATTCAAAGAAAATACATTTCACCCGTGGCAGATAAAAATTAATTCTGGGCTGTTTTCAAATCATAGGCCCCTTGCATATGAAACATACATGTGCTCTTTGATACACCTTCCTATTGCTTTGAACATTTTTCCAGTAAACAATGAAACAAAACTGCCCAATTCAGAACATTTCCATCATAAAAGTCTACTCAAACTTCTACAGTCCACTATTATCAGTAAATATGCACAATTCTACAGTCCACTATTATCAGTAAATATGCACAATCTCTGAAGTAGTAAAAAAGTAATCTAAATAATTCCACGTTAAATAAATCTGTAATGAAGAGGTTGCTGCTAGCAATCACCTTTATATTTCATGGTTTCATCGAAAAATAAAGTGTCTGATGCCCATGAGGAATAAATTGCCTAAATTACATTAAAAATAAGCTAGTAATATTGCAATAGGAAATGGATGGCAAACTGATAACAGGCTCATAGTTAGTATCTTAACTTTCAGTATGGCAGCATTCACCCCTTATGGGAGTATAACCAACAACCTTCTGCATCAAAAGCAAGTACACAACCTGTTGTGCTATTAGCAATGTGAGCTGATTTAGCATAATCAGCACTAAACTTCTCTTCCCCTGCAGCTCTCAGCTCCTTGTAAAATCTACTCAATACTCAACTGCATCTCAACTTCGCAGCACAAGAAGTCTGGAAAAAGCCAAATTTATTGGGGTGGGTCAAAAGGGCAAAAACCAGGGACACATTAAACATTGCTTGTATAATCTTGGAAAGCTGCTAGAATAAAATGCTATGTTACCACCATACATTTTAATGCCAAGGTCCCTGTGCAAAAAAGAGTCAGAACAACATACCACTATGCCAAATCACCTGCTTTGTGAAAGAAAAATGTTGTGTTACCACCATACATTTTACAGTCAAGGTCCCTGTGCAAAACAGTCAAGAGCAACATACCACTACGCCAAATCAGCTGCTTTGTGAAAGAGAGGAAGACTGAAACCTAAATGGCTATCATTTAATGAATTCAGTTCTCACCATAGCTGTCAACCTCTTAGCACAAAAAACCTGGACAAACCCAGTAATGAGGGAATACAGCCCTCAAACATATTCAGTGAATTCAGTTCTTGCCATAGCTGTCAACCTTAGCACAAAAAACATGGACAAAGCCACTAACAGGGTATTACAGTCCCAAAAAAAAGGACAAATTTCAAATAGTCATCTTATAAACTTAAAAAAAATGCTATAATAAAAGGTTGTGTTACAATATATTTATTGCTAGAATAAAAAGTTGTTTTATTATGTATTTTCTGAAGACTATGAAGTCTGAAATTCAAATGCCTGTCAATTTTACTTCTGATGGAACAAAAACAATTTTCAGCAGAGGCCCAGGGAGAAATACTGTAGACACATGTCTTTGTAAAATGGCAGGACACCAGAGCAAATCCACACAAACACAGAGATAAGATGCAGACTCCACACAGAAGGCACCCCAGCCAAGAATCAAACCACAAATCCTATAGCTGTGAGGCAACAATACTGCCACTGCACCATCAAATTATTTATTTTATTTTATTTTATTTTACATTTGTTAACCGGGCTAGTCCAACTGGATACATGCCCATTTTCAGTGGAGGCCCGAGGAGAAAAGCTCCACTATCTAATGCATAATAACAAAAATACATTCAAAGTACATAGGTAATTTAAGACACAACTAAAACAGGGATTTAAAATTACATAGGGAATTAAGACACAAGTAAAACAGGCATATAGGCTTTCCTTTCAGTAAGTTCAAAAAGGTGAATACAGAGACTATCAAATTTCTACAGTACAGGTCAAAGTACATAGGTAATTTGAGATTCAACTAAAACAGGCATTCATAATTACATAGGGAATTTAAGACTCAACTAAAACAGGCATTTAGGCTATCTTTTCAGTAAGTTCAAAAGGTGAAAACAGAGACTATCAAATTTCTTCAGTACAGGTATATAAAATGTGAGACAGAAATAATTAAGTAGTTTAAAAGCAAAAGATAGAGTTACTAGAAAATTTTAGTTTGAAGTTGAGAGAGTAAATTTCTTAGGTAGAGATGAAAAATAAAATGGAAAAATAGAGTTGGGAGACAGTGCAAAGGATGCAGGAGAAGGTAGGAGGTACGTGATCAGCTAGGGTTATTGCAAGAGCAAAGCCAGTGATTGGTTAGAAAATGTTTCAGTTGAGTTTTAAATAGTGTGATAGAAGTTTGGGCTAAGAGGTCTGTAGGAAGTTGATTCCAAATTTTACCAACTGAGTTGGAAAATATAGAGTCACCTGCTGTATTCTTTGATAGAGAGGTTTGAATCAGTATTTTATTGGAAGAGCGTAGGGTTTTTAGGTTGTTATAGGGTTTTATCAGGGTGGAGAGCATTGGTATCTTTTCTGGGTGGTGAAGGGCTTTATGGGCAGTTGTAAGCTGATAGTATTGAATTAGGTGAGGTAACTCCAGCCACCCTAGGTTAAGGAGGTTCAGGCAGTGATGTGTTTTATATGCTGAGGCAGTGGCAAATTTGGCAATGTTGTTATAGGCTGTTGTAAGCCTATTGATGTTATGTTTAGAAAGATTAGTATATATGGGGGATGCATATAGGAGAGTAGAGATAAGATATGTTCTGGCTATGGTAGTTCTTGCTTCAGGAGTTAAGAAAGATTTGATTCTGTAGAGAGAACCTAATTTTTTGTTAGTTGCTTTTATGATAGAGTTGATATGAAAATCAAATTTTAGTAGGTTGTCGATAGTAACTCCTAGAAGTTTGGTTGTTTGGACAGGAGAGATAAGGGTGCCATTGTTAGAAGTAAGTGTGAAACTAATAGGGGGAGACAGGTGTGTGGGTGAGAAGAGGAGAAGTTTAGTTTTCTTAGGGTTTAAGAGAAGGCAGTGATTAGAGAACCATTGTTCTATGGTGGTAAAAGTTTTTTGAGTAAGTGAGTAGAGGTCAGCTTGGGTTGTGGCAGAGCAGATGATGGTGGTGTCATCGGCGTACTGAATGCAAGTAGTTAGTGGGGTGGCTAGATACAGGTCGTTAATAAAGATGGAAAATAAAAGAGGACCTAAGATGGAGCCCTGAGGTACTCCTAAAGTGGTAGGGAGAAGTTCGGAAAGATTGTTGTTCCATAAAACAGCTTGTTTCCGATTCTGAAGATAGGAAGTAAACCAGCTTAAAGCAAGATTATTGAGAGAGAGAGATTTTAAACAATGTAGGAGGAGTTGGTGATTCACCATGTCAAAGGCTTTGACAGGTCTACAAAGAGTGCAGATGAAAGAAGATTGTTATTCCGGTTTATATTAATGGAGTCTATGAAGGATAATAAGGCTGTTGTGGTGCTATGGTAGGGACGAAAGCCATGTTGGCAAGTAGCTAGAAGGTTATTAGATAGGAGGTGATTTAAAAGCTGTTTGTGGATGCATTTCTCCATTATTTTAGCAATAGGAGATAGCAGTGCTATAGGGCGGTAGTTCGAGTACTCAAATGAATCGCCCCCTTTGAAGAGAGGGATGATGTGGGAGATTTTCCAGAGTGAGGGTATAGTACTTTCTTTTATGGTTCTGTTGATTAGAATAGAGATAGGGTAGGCAATAGCTTTAGCACCTAGCTGGAGATATTCCGCTGGCAATTTGTTAGCTGAGGGGGTTGAGGGTTTGAGTTTCTGAAGTAAATTAAAAATATAGGAAGCAGGTATGGGTTTAAGTTGAAATAGAGGTGGAGTGCAGTTAGTATTACCTAGTAAAGAGGAGTCAGGGCTTTGTTGGTTGGCCAGTTTAAGTATGGTTGAAGTAAAGAAGTTATTGAATGTGTTAGCTGTTTGTAGGGGAGAGTCAGGGCAGGAGCCTAGTGGGTTGGGGGTTTCAACCTTGCTGGGGGATAGTAGTGAGTTAATTGATTTCCAAAATTTTTGTGGTTGGCGGTGGGAGGATTGCTGTAGTTTGGTGTAATAGTTCCTTTTATCTTGTTTGATAGCAAGCTTAGTCTTGTTCCTTTTTTGTTTGAAGCTAAGGTGATCAAAAGAGTCTTTCGTGGTTCTCCATTTAGTCCAAGCTTTATTCTTACTAAGGATAAGTTGTTTGGTGTTGGTTGTTAGCCATTGAGCTGTCTTAGATTTCATTCAGATAGAACGGATGGGGCATGATGATCGAGAATAGTAAGAAAGGTATTATTAAAGTGGTTAACAGCTTCATCTATTGGGAGAGTTTTTAGAGGTGACCAGTTAATCAAGCTGAGTTCGTTTTGAAACTACTGAAGGTTAAAATGTTTTTTGCTGCGAGATGAGCGAATTTGGGGAGGTGTTGTTAGATGAGTTTTGTGCCTAATGATGTATGTGAGAGAGTGGTCGCTAAGGTCGTCTGGGAGGGTACCTGTTGAATACATTTGTTGGGGACTATTAGTCAAGATCCAGTCGAGAATGGTTTCTTTGTTATTGTTTTTATTTGTTCTAGTTGTGGAGTTAATGGTTTGATGGAATCCGTGCAGGTTAATAATGGTAGATGGATTAGTTTGTTTGCACATGTTCCAATCAATATTAAAGTCGCCTAGTAGTATTGTTTCTTGAAGGAGATTAATTGAAAACCAGTTTAGTAGGTCTTCTAATATGGGGGAATTGTTGCCTGGGGGAAGATAAGTGCAGATAATATTAATAGTTTTGTGTGAGTTTAGGGAGAGTTTGGAAATAATCAGTTCAACATTAGAGTCATGTAGTGGGGTAAGGGCTGATTTACTTATTTCCAGTCCAGTTTTGAAGAGTATAGCTACTCCTCCATCTTTTTTGTTAAGACAGATATGTAAGGAATTAAACATTCAGAAACCTGAAGTCTGAAATTCAAATGCCTGTCAATTTTATTTAACATTTGTTAATCAGGACAGTCTGACTTGGAACAAAAAAACAATTTTCAGCAGAGGCCCAGGAAGAAATAATGCAGATATGTCTTTTTAACATGGAAGGACACAAAAGCAAACCCACACAAACACAGGGAGGAGATACAGACCCCACAAAGAAGGAACCCTAGCCAATAATCAAACCTGAGAACCTGCAGCTGTGAGGCAACAATGCTATGACTGCACCATCAAATAAAAGCAAACCCACACAAACACAGGGAGAAGATACAGACCCCACAAAGAAGGAACCCCAGCCAAGAATCAAACCTAAGAACCTGCAGCTGTGAGGCAACAATGCTACTACTGCACCATCAAATATCAAGCATTGCAACATTTACAAACCACAGATATTATGAGGAACAGATCAGATCAAATATGAGGGAAAAATCTGCAATTTGTTTTTACAAATGGTGGTGGGTAGGGAACTCAAGTCTTTAACACCTGCATACAGGGTACAGGGTTCAAGCCTGAGGTATTCCCTACCACACTGCCATGAGTCTAACCACCAGTATATTGCACCTGGGGCATTTTCACACACACACACACACACACACACACACACACACACACACACACACACACACACACACACACACACACACACACACACACACACACACACACACACACACACACACACACACACACACACACACACACACACACACACACACACACACACACACACACACACCTGCAAGTAAATCACCATACATAATCCAACATACTTACCTGCAAGTAAATCACCATACATAATCCAACACACTTACCTGCAAGTAAATCACCATACATAATCCAACACACTTACCTGCAAGTGAATCACCATACATAATCCAACACACTTACCTGCAAGTAAATCACCATAACTTCAATGTCCTTTCTCCATAAATCAAATGCAAGTACATCCGAACCCTGCCTGCAATACATCCAAAGACCCGTGAGATCTTCCCTTACCTGCAATACATCCAAAGACCCGCGAGATCTTCCCGACAAGAGACTGCAGCAATTCCAGACTGCTGGTGTTGCAGTCCAACCCCGATGCGTTTTCCCAGCAAGTCTATGCAGTTTAAAACTGCATAGACTTCTGGGAGCTCTGTTCCTCATGTTTCCCTATTAGGACTGCCTGGAGCATGCGCAGAGAGCAGCAGTCCGGACTACTACGCATGAGCGAAGTCCGCAAATTTTTAAACTTTTTTTTCTTTTTTATTTATTTGTTTTTATTTTTATTTCTTTTAGTTTCAGTTGAGGGGGCTGCTGTCTGGCAGTCCAATAGCACGGGCCACCCCTGTACAGTAGAGTCCAGAGGGTAATGATGTGAGACAGACACAATAAATATTGATAAACATTTGAAATGCTTAGCAAAAGGAATGTGCTGTTAGGCATCCTGTTAAGTCCAGCTTTACCGTGAAAGCTAGACAAATCAAAGGTACAATATTTTGATGAGGGGACATCTTGGACTTGGATGTTGACAAAATAAAGGTTTAAAGAAGAAAGATCAGTACTAGTCTTCAGGATCATTCTAGTTTGGGGACTAGAAATATTTATGAATAATAACCTTTGCCTAGAAGGTTGATAGGCATTGGTTGTATGACTCCCTGACACAGCATGTTGTGCAGAATAGGAAGAAAAAGAGAGAGAAATCTGAGCCCCTGGGCAAGGAGGGATCCCAGAAAAGGAAGAGAGGATTCCCATTACTAAGCATATCCCTCTTAGATTACACTAAGAACCCAACTGTCTGATGTCATAAGGGGAGATGCTGGCTCCTAATTGTTTAAACTGTTTACTGGAAAAGGAAGCTGAGGAGTGGAGCTATTATTTGGTTTTAAATGAGAGGATTGGAAAATCTAAGTCACTCCTTGTATCAGATTCCCTTCTAATTACACTTCAGTAGTAGAAAGGCCAAACAAATTCTTCTTATCTGTAGGAGAAATTAAAATCTCAGATCTAACGTCTTCAGGATGGTTTTGATTATGAAGCCAAGCAAATCTTCTCAAAACTGATCCTGATGTAGCAGCCATAGCCATAGAATCAGTTACATCTTACTGTCACTGCTTCATTTCCAACATACTCTCAGTTCCTCATTCTCCCTTCCTTCACTCCAGCATTTTCTGTTGAAACACTAGAACAAGTTTCACAGGTACAGTTATTCTATGGTCTTTATTACCAGAAGAACAGGAAGCAGAATCTGTTTCTGTTTCACAGCTCACTTTTTGTCGGGCAAACTTTTGTATTTCCTCCTTAGTATGTATTTCACCAAAAAGGATTTTGTCTGTCTAGGGAAGAATACTTTGAGGACAGGTGGGTACAGCAGTTTAAATATCACACCTGCGTCTTGACATTCCCTGAATAGTGGAATGAATTTGCTTCTCTTCTGCCTGGTGTACGAGTAGTCATTTTCCACAAATACTCTTCTGTCTCCCACTTTTAGTACTTTTGTCCTTCCACAGTTTTGTCAAAATCAACTCTCTCTGCTGGTAGGATTGCTTCTTTGTTATTAAATGTCTAGGTTGCTTTCTCGTAGCCAGGTTCAAAGCATACACACAATGTGCCCTTTCAACTAACAACTCCTGCTGTGGAATACCAGTCCACTTGTTTATTTGTGTTTTCATAAAATTAAGGCAGTTTGTTCCTTCCAGCTTCTCTGGTACAGCTGAAAATCTCAGGTTTTCCATATGTGCTATGTCCTCTAAGTCTTATTTTTTTAAACATCTCTTCCTAAGCAGTCTCACATTCAGCCAACCTTTTCCATTGATTTTTGCTGAAAAGCTGCAGAACTTCCCCCAGTCAGTGTTTCTATCTCACTTTTTGTAGCTGATTTTTTCCAGGTCCTCTGCCTTTTTTCCTGGCATCCAGGCAGTACACTTACTAGCCAGTTACTGAAATTTACCCATAATCACAAGTCTACTGGCCTTCTCTGCTGAGTTTCTGTTTGCACACTGGGAGAGTTAGAATGATTGTGAGAACTCATATGCCAACTTAGTTCTTGCACAGTGGAAATGGGAATCAGTGTATGCCAACAATCCATTCATTGACTATATCAGCTACTATATGCTTTTTGTTGATGATGTTTTCTTTGTTTGGAAAGGCACTGAGTATGATTTGTCCCACTTCACTGATTATCTACACAGTACCACTGATTTTTTTAAGATTTACTTGTAAGAGCTCACTTACTGAGAGAGATTTTCTTGCTGTATCCGTTAGTATGAGTGCAGTAGTTGATTTTACTACAAAGTTCCATAAAAAACCTGTAAGAAGAATATATTATACAAAACAAGCATATATCTTAGACACATCCCTAGAAATGTGTTGAAAGGGCAATGATTTAGAACTATGAAATTGCATAATAGAGATGATCTAGCTGTGGAGGCTTTACATGAGATGTCTAAGGAATTCATCAATAGAGGTTACTCTTTCACTGAGGTTGTTGAAGTGGTTAATGAGGTCCATGCACTCAGAGACACTGTTGCTAAACTATATTTTGATGAAGGATTTTTTGACAATAAATGTTCTATTTCTATGGGACAGGTGAGAAGGATTACTCATATGGTGCTCACATATTCAAGTGATATTGGTACTGCTTGTGAAATTGTTAAAAGGAATCGGCATATTCTTATGTCAGATCAGCATTTAAAGGACGTTCCCTGTCTGGAACCACAATTTCCTTTTCACAATAATCAGTCACTTAAGCTTGTTTTGTGTCACAGGACCTTCCATAAACCTTCTTTGTCTTGTTCCGATCGGTACGTTCCTATGCCATTCCTATGAAGCCTGCAAGTATATATTTTTCACTAGCAGTATCTGACTTTGTCTGTAATTCTCATATAGACATTGTTTTTTATGCTGACTGTAAGGGTGCCAACATTGTTTACTTGGCTTTGTGGCAAGCATGTGACTCTTACTATGTTGGCAAAATGAATAGGATGCTGAAAGACAGGATTTTGGAGCATGTAGGGGATATCAGGAATAAGAGGATGGCTAACACTTTAGCAAAACATTTTGTGGAGTGTGGTGCTGCTCATTGTTTTAAATTTGCTATCCTCGAAATGTTAACTGAGGATCTATGGGGTGGTGACATTGTGAATAAGATGGAGTGCAGGCAGCTGCACTGGATTATTAAACTGCAAGCCAATGGTAAACCTGCTTTAAATGACAGTATTTCTTTAAGGGGGTACTTTGTAAGCATGGCCTACTTCATTGAGCTGATTGGTTCAGCAGCTTTGGTTTATGAATGAGCAGCAGATGTTGCTATCAATGTCATATTTAAATTATGTGTCTGCTATATGTGTTTTTATTTGTTGTTTATGGATTTCTGTCTGCTTACAGCAGATGTCACTGTTGATGTCATTTAAATTGTGTCTGTGTGTTTTTATTGATTGTTTTTTTGATTTCTGTATGTTGATTGGTGCAGCTCTCTTGATAAGGGTTGTAGTCTCGTGTCTTGTATTAAGATCTGAGGAAGTAATCTTCCGCAAAAGCGCTTATCCTTTTGTTATTAAAATTCTTGTTTTTTTATATTTTAGTTTGTTGCTCATTGCTGTGGTGGTCGAAGTCTTCTTTTTGTATTGTGCTTTCAATGATAGAAAAGCTGTCACTAGCCTACAGGATGATAGGCTGTGCTCAAACTGTGAGCTAGCTTGAAGGACTATTTGTAACTATATAGATATGTAAGAATATTGAACAAGCATTTAACATATTTTGTCCTGCTGTCAAAATAATGTGCATTAGTGTACCTAGTCCTAAAAGATGATGTGATTGGCTAATAACCTGAACAGCTAAGGGTAGTATTTAGAGTTGTTGCTCTTAGAATTTGCACTGACTGTATAAGCATAGCTTAGGTGTGATTCATAAATAGAGGTGTGCTTTGATGTGGCAGCTGTAGTACATTTAGGAAGAACTTATGTGAATGATACATTAGTGATATGTAAATGATGATTGTCTGAAAACTCTGAGTAACCTATGAAAACAAGGTACATTTCCCACCCCTGTGCTATCAATACTCCCTTTTTAGTCACATTGGCACTGTGTGAAGAGGCCTTATAAAAGGTGAAGTTGCTCTTTTTCTATCTACTTTGCAATGCCAAGCGATGCTTAATATCACTGCCAGCTTGGCTATTTCCCAATGTGAGTTGCTTGTCTTGGCTGTTCTAACACTACAGGTGCTCAGCAACATCCACTGACCAAGAAGATGCAGATATGGGCAAAGACATTTTTATAAGATTTAGAGTTGATAGGGATGTAGTATAGGCTTTACTAAGAATTTATTGCCCCAGAGGAGGATTTGGGGAATATATGTCCTTCCTGTACCTGTGGATATCAGGGTATGCATAGCCATCACTATATTTGCCATGGGAACCTTCCAGAGACAAACTGGAGAGACAATAGGTATCTCACAGGCTTCTGCCTGGAGAATGTTTCAGCAGTTCCCTGGGATACTCTTGGCTCATGCAGATCAGTATATTTATCTGCTGCAGTTGTCTCAGCATCAAGACAGAACAATGAATGCCTTCTTAAGAATGGCACACTGTCCTGAGTGCTAGCTGTAGTAGATTGCACCCATGTTTCCAGTAGGGCACATTTGGACCACAGGAGGGCAATATCAGCAGGGGAAGGACTACCATCCATCAGCTATTGTGTAGTGTGTGATGCAGAGGAGAACATCAGTAATTGTTGGCTTAGCATTCTGGCAGTGCCCGTGATTCTGACATCTGGCACACAAGCTCACTGTACCACCTCTTTCTGAATGGTAGAGTATTCCATGGTCACCTTGTTGGTAAGTGCAAACTTTTTCTACTCCTCTGTGTAGGTATATTTGGAAAATGTATTGCATTAAATTTAATTTAATTTTTTTTGCAGAAAAGAGGAAAATCCCAGGATGCAAAAAACTCCCTTACTAGCCTCAGTAAGAAACTGAGATGCCTCATAAAATCCTCCAAAGCTAGTTACGAAAATAAAATTGCCAAAGATTCCAAAGACAACCACAAAGCATTCTATAATTATGTCAAGAATCTAAATGGCAATGCTCAAATCTGCTCTGAGCTAAAACAGAATGGCATTAAATATACTGATCCGAAGGATATTGCCAATATCCTGGCAGATCGATTCAGTGCCAACTTCACCTCTCACCCCGTAAATGGCCCATCTCAATACCGGAAGATTGCCAAATTCCAGTAATAACGGCCACACAGGTACAAAACGCACTCTCTAAAGCCAAGAATACAGCATCCATGGGACCAGATGACATCCCGGCTGTGTACTACATGAACTACAATATGAACTGGCACCTCACCTAAGTGTCATGTTTAATCATAGCCTCACCTCAGGTTTCGTGCCCACTGAGTGGCGCAGAGCTATAGTTATCCCAATCCACAAGGGGGGATCCACCTTGGATCCCGGAAACTACCGTCCCATCAGTCTGACAAGCCTTATCTGCAAGGCCATGGAGCGTATTATCATGGAACTTATAAACAAAGACATTGGCAACCTTTAAACACTGGACCCCACCCAGTTTGGGTTTGTGAAGGGCCGATCTTGTCTCCTGAACCTGATTGACTTCTTTGAATCAGTCTCCAGAGCCATGAACAAGGGTAAGGTGGTCCACACAGCCTATCTAGACCTTGCCAAGGCCTTTGACACCATCCCCACTCTGGAATCATAGATAAACTTACTAAGTTGGGCATTAATCCCTATGTCACCCAATGGGTTGCTAAATGGCTTACTGATAGAACCCACACTGTAAAAGTAGCCGACTCCAAATCCAGCTCCAGACAAGTGACAAGTGGAGTACCTCAGGGTTCAGTCCTGGGGCCGCTCTTGTTTGGCATCTACTTCTCTGAAGTACAGGTCAACACTAAGGGACTCTGGCTAACAAAGTTTGCAGATGACTGCAAACTGGGAGCAATTACTGAATCCCCAAATGATGTGGATACTCTACAAAAGGGCCTTACAGAAACAGATGCTTGGTGCCAGAGCCATGGGCTCAAGCTCAATGCCAAGAAATGTATTGTTATCCCCTTTGGGAAAAAACATGTATCCATGAATTACCATATAGGTGGCAGTACACTAAACACAGAAAGTGTGATAAGAGACTTAGGGACACAGGTGGACAGTGGTCTCACCTTCGATAACCACATCGCCACAACAGTCAGGAAATCCTTCTATGTGGCACACCTCATCACGAAGGGCTTTTCATCCAGAAAAAGGAGGTCATTGTCCCACTGTACTCATCCCTCATTAGACCCATTATAGAATACAATGCCCCATTTGGTATGTACCTCTCAAGACATCTGCAACAACTGGAAAGGCCTCAGAAATACCTCACTAAAAGAATCACAGGCCTAAAGCAGATGCCCTATGCTGACCGCCTTAAAAACTCCAGCTATACTCTGTCGCATATCGTCTACTCAGAGGCGATCTCTGCTTAACATACAAGGCCATGTCAAACCCAGAGCTGTTGGACATGCTACACTTAAAGAAATCCCAATCCCTCAGAGCTACACGCTCCAGGGATCTAAACCTTGTCATCACAATAAACAAAACATGTTGGAGGGATAGGTTCCTGACCCAGAGACTCCCCAGACTCTGGAATAGATTGCCCATACATGTCAAGCAGAGTGCCTCTTTGGACCTCTTCAAGTTGTCTTGTTAAATACCACTGTCTTTCTAGTTGCCCGCCTCTTATGTTAATCTGACCATATATCTCATTTCTCTCTACTTTCACTGGCTTATGTGAGTAATCACAAAACCATCACTTTTGAAATCCCACCTTGATTATTTAAATTTATTGGCCATCCTACAGTATTTCATAGTACCAAAATACAAAAGTAACCACCCCTTTCAGTCCATCTTGCTGTTTTAAAAATAGTAACTCTCCACTAAACCTTAACTTTTTAAACAGGTAAAACTCAAGTTACCTACTTTCATATCTAACTTCTCTAGTGCACACTGCAGAGTGCATTCTTTTCAATCTTACCTTTAAGCATCCCTGTTTACTAGCACTTTCTCTAATACCTAAAAAGATCATCTCTACTTGACTCCAAGTAGACTTTTCTCTATCTGTTAAACCTAGCACTTGTTCCTACAGTACTTATTACCTTGATACGGCACTCTTATAGATAGCACCCAAAAGGCAAACCCCATTTCACCGGTCACTCACGTCCCCGGAATCTCTTTTAAAGTTTTTGTCTAGTCCTTCTAGCATGTCGAGGATCAGTTGCTAGTGTCCTCTCCTGCTCAGCTGGTGAACCTGGGAATATTGAGACAATGTTACAATTGCCTCATGTACACAGACAACCCTCTCCTCCTCCCACAAAACACAAATACATGCGAGAGATGCAACTATACGGCCAAACTGGAGGCTGAGCTCTCTCAACATAGGACTGGCAAGACCAGTCAGGAGGAGAAGGTTACCACACACTATAGACCCAGTCTCACATAGTACCATCACAACCTCAAATCATACACATAAACACACAAAGACATACTCGTGGCTCTGATCAAAATCTACCAAAACAGCAGAGGCCACCAAAGCAGACACCCAAACAACCACCACCTCAGAACACAACACCTGCAACACATAGACCTCACAGTCAGAGTGTCAAACAGTCACAGCCCTTAAGGCCAAACACAATGCCAGACACACTAGTCATTGGTGACTCCATAGTCAGACACACTGGCGTCCCGCTCACCAGACTGAGTAAGGAGAAGGTCACAGTAAGCTGCCTGTCGGGCGCTAGAATCCGCCACATAGCATAAGCACTCAGGTCTCTCAACAGCAGGTACAAATATGACTCAGTTATTGTCCACGCTGGTGTAAACGACTGAGGCGTACCTCCTTGGACTACATGAAAGAGACATTGAGGAGCTCTCTGATTATGTAGCCCAGGCAGGTATGACCCTGACCTTGAGCAGTATCCTACCTTCACCAAGAATGATGCCACAATACAGAGATAAGATGATCAGCTTTAACAATTGGCTTAAACTCTGGTGTCATTCAAAGGGGATCCAATGTCTGTCTGCCTGGGATGACATGCTGGACAAGCCACGCTGCTTCATGCAAGGGACGGCTTGCACCTGTCACCCTGGGATTCGGATATTGGCAAAGGCTCTTGCCACCCCCATAGTGCCTTTTTAGGCAAGGCTCAAATTCTAAACCTACCACCTAGAACACAAAAAGGAAAAAAACTAAGGGTAATGCTGCTCAATGCCAGAAGTCTAAATCTCAAAATGCACGCACTCGAGGCCCTTCTCAGTATGGAGAACATCGATGTCTGTGCAGTGACAGAAACCTGGTTCAAGGCTCCTGAGAGCACCCCAGCACTATCAGGTTTTACCTCTTATCATGCGTTCCGGCCCCAAAATCCGGACAATACCAAGAAAGGAGGGGTATCCATATTCATCAAAGACACCCACACCTCAAGACTGGTGGCAACGCACGATGCATCGGAGACCATCCAGGTGCAATTAACCATAGGCAAGACTGCTCTGCAAATTGTAGCATGTTACAGGCCACCCTCACAAACTCAGGAACCTCACATGGCCTTCCTGAAAACACTAGAGGGATAAATGTATCACCAAACACCATCATACTAGGTGACTTCAATTACCCTAATATAGACTGGGAACACTACTCAAGCCCAAACACCCTAGCCCAAAAGTTCCTGGAATTCATAAACTCAAATGCCATGGAACAACTAGTCACCATCCCACAAGAGGAGAAAACATACTTGATCTCATCATCACGAACATGGGAGCACAATGTTCAACACGAAGTATACCCCTCACTGGTGAGATCAGATCACAAACTAATCTCGCTGGAGGTCCTCATCCCACCCCCACCTGAAATAAAAGGCCACAGTAAAGAACTTCAAAGCCGACTTCACACTTCTAAAGACTAGTGTGGTCTCCTTTAAGGCCCCGAGCCGACGGAAAACAGTTACTCAAGCCGCTGAATCACTTACAAATGCCTTCTACCAGCACCTGCAGGACTGCATGGATAAGGCAATCCCAAGCAAACAAAGACTCTTTGTACCAAAGGCATCAATCTCCCCTAAGCAATTGCACTAAAAGGGGAAGTGCTCTTTTCACTACTTTGCAATGCCAAATGATGCTTAATATCACTGCCAGCTTGGCTGTTTCCCAATGTGAGTTGCTTGTCTTGGCTGTTCTAACACCACAGGTGCTCAGCAACATCCACTGACCAAGAAGATGCAGATATAGGCAAAGACATTTTTATAAGATTTAGAGTTGATAGGGATGTAGTATAGGCTTTTCTAAGAATTTATTGCCCACAGAGGAAGATCTGGCGAATATATGGCCTTCCTGTACCTGTGAATACCAGGGTATGCATAACCATCACTATATTTGCCATGGGGACCTTCCAGTGACAAACTGGAGAGACAATAGGTATCTCACAGGCTTCTGCCTGTAGAATGTTTCAGCAGTTCCCTGGGATACTCTTGGCTCATGCAGATCAGTATATTTATCTGCTGCAGTTGCCTCAGGATCAAGACAGAACAATGAATGCCTTCTTAAGAATGGCACACTGACCTGAGTGCTAGCTGTAGTAGATTGCACCCATATTTCCAGTAGGGCACATTTGGACCACAGGAGGGCAGTATCAGCAGAGGAAGGACTACCATCCATCAGCTATTGTGTAGTGTGTGATGCAGAGGAGAACATCAGTAATTGTTGGCTTAGCATCCTGGCAGTGCCCATGATTCTGACATCTGGCACACAAGCTCACTGTACCACCTCTTTCTGAATGGTAGAGTATTCCATGGTCACCTTGTTGGTAAGTGCAAACATTTCCTACTCCTCTGTATAGGTATATTTGGAAAATGTATTGCATTAAATTTAATTTAATTTTTTTTGCAGAAAAGAGGAAAATCCCAGGATGCAAAAAACTCCCTTACTAGCCTCAGTAAGAAACTGAGATGCCTCATAAAATCCTCCAAAGCTAGTTACGAAAATAAAATTGCCAAAGATTCCAAAGACAACCACAAAGCATTCTATAATTATGTCAAGAATCTAAATGGCAATGCTCAAATCTGCTCTGAGCTAAAACAGAATGGCATTAAATATACTGATCCAAAGGATATTGCCAATATCCTGGCAGATCGATTCAGTGCCAACTTCACCCCTCACCCCTAAATGGCCCATCTCAATACCGGAAGATTGCCAAATTCCAGTAATAACGCCACACAGGTACAAAACGCCTCTCTAAAGCCAAGAATACAGCATCCATGGGACCAGATGACATCCCGGCTGTGTACTACATGAACTACAATATGAACTGGCACCTCACCTAAGTGTCATGTTTAATCATAGCCTCACCTCAGGTTTCGTGCCCACTGAGTGGGCAGAGCTATAGTTATCCCAATCCACAAGGGGGGATCCACCTTGGATCCCGGAAACTACCGTCCCATCAGTCTGACAAGCCTTATCTGCAAGGCCATGGAGCGTATTATCATGGAACTTATAAACAAAGACATTGGCAACCTTTAAACACTGGACCCCACCCAGTTTGGGTTTGTGAAGGGCCGATCTTGTCTCCTGAACCTGATTGACTTCTTTGAATCAGTCTCCAGAGCCATGAACAAGGGTAAGGTGGTCCACACAGCCTATCTAGACCTTGCCAAGGCCTTTGACACCATCCCCCACTCTGGAATCATAGATAAACTTACTAAGTTGGGCATTAATCCCTATGTCACCCAATGGGTTGCTAAATGGCTTACTGATAGAACCCACACTGTAAAAGTAGCCGACTCCAAATCCAGCTCCAGACAAGTGACAAGTGGAGTACCTCAGGGTTCAGTCCTGGGCCGCTCTTGTTTGGCATCTACTTCTCTGAAGTACAGGTCAACACTAAGGGACTCTGGCTAACAAAGTTTGCAGATGACTGCAAACTGGGAGCAATTACTGAATCCCCAAATGATGTGGATACTCTACAAAAGGGCCTTACAGAAACAGATGCTTGGTGCCAGAGCCATGGGCTCAAGCTCAATGCCAAGAAATGTATTGTTATCCCTTTGGGAAAAACATGTATCCATGAATTACCATATAGGTGGCAGTACACTAAACACAGAAAGTGTGATAAGAGACTTAGGGACACAGGTGGACAGTGGTCTCACCTTCGATAACCACATCGCCACAACAGTCAGGAAATCCTTCTATGTGGCACACCTCATCACGAAGGGCTTTTCATCCAGAAAAAAGGAGGTCATTGTCCCACTGTACTCATCCCTCATTAGACCCATTATAGAATACAATGCCCCATTTGGTATGTACCTCTCAAGACATCTGCAACAACTGGAAAGGCCTCAGAAATACCTCACTAAAAGAATCACAGGCCTAAAGCAGATGCCCTATGCTGACCGCTTAAAAACTCCAGCTATACTCTGTCGCATTCGCTCTACTCAGAGGCGATCTCTGCTTAACATACAAGGCCATGTCAAACCCAGAGCTGTTGGACATGCTACACTTAAAGAAATCCCAATCCCTCAGAGCTACACGCTCCAGGGATCTAAACCTTGTCATCACAATAAACAAAACATGTTGGAGGGATAGGTTCCTGACCCAGAGACTCCCCAGACTCTGGAATAGATTGCCCATACATGTCAAGCAGAGTGCCTCTTTGGACCTCTTCAAGAGGAACCTTGACGATTGGATAGGAGAAAGGAAATTCACCCCAGGGATCACGTCAGTCGCCCTGCTAGACAGGGGTCCAGGAAAGTAAATAATGTGGGAAGAAATATTCAGGGAATTGTTATGGCTAGGCTTATATAGGCCCTAGGGCTGATAGCCTAGTACTAACCTATGAACCTATGAACCTATGAACCCCCTTTCCTTATATGCATATTTCCCTTCCCTTATTTGTTTTACAGGTGATATAGGCTACTCACTTCAGTCCTGACTAATGACACCAGTCCATAATCCTAGGAGAGCTGCTAAGGAAAACTTTGACACCACTCTGCCCCTGTCACAATGTGTCTTTTAAGTGAGTATCTGGCCAGCTAAAACCCTATTTCCACTTCCTGGAAGAGACTGTGGGTGCCATTCAGCATGACCCCCTTTACTCTATGCAGGAGGTTTACTGTGTGCTGCATTCCGCACAACATGATCATGCATCAGTTCTGTGTTCAACTGGCCCATGTTGGTAGTTCAGTTCCCGCTATCATTCCTAACATTAGTACTAGTAGTGATGGTGGCC
>NC_056726.1:662666724-662689322 GCF_019279795.1 Protopterus annectens | reverse complement strand
GATAACCACATCCCCACAACAGTCAGGAAATCCTTCTATGTGGCACACCTCATCACTAAGGGCTTTTCATCCAGAAAAAAGGAGGTCATTGTCCCACTGTACTCATCCCTCACTAGACCCCATTTATAGACTACAATGCCCTGTTTGGTATGTACCTCCCAAGACATCTGCAACAGCTGGAAAGGATGCAGAAATACCTCACTAAAAGAATCACATGTCTAAAGCAGATGCCCTATGCTGACCATCTAAAAAAACTCCAGCTATACTCTGTGGAATATCGTCTACTTAGAGGTGATCTCTGCTTAACATACAAGGCCATGTCAAACACTGAGCTGTTGGACATGCTCCACTTAAAGAAATCCCAAACCCTCAGAGCCATACGCTCCAGGGATCTAAACCTTGTCATCACAATGAACAAAACATGCTGGAGGGATAGGTTCCAAACACAGAGATTCCCCATACTCTGGAATAGACTGCCCATACATGTCAAGCAGAGTGCCTCCTTGACCCTCTTCAAAAGGAACCTTGACGATTGGATGGGAGATAGGATGTTCACCTCAGGGATCACGTCAGTCTCCCTGCTAGACAGGGGTCCAGGGAAGTAAATATTGTGGGAAGAAATATCCAGGGAATTGTAATGGCTAGGCTTGTATAGGCCCTAGGGCCAATAGCCTAATACCAACCTGTGAACCTATGAAAAATGACTGTTAGGTGAGTACTGCCTTGTACTGATTGAGGTCTGTAATATGAATCACACATCTAAGGTGTCAAACACAACATCTCCTAAAGATAGTGGAGGTGTGATGGTCCTGTGAATTATAAGCAAGTGCTGGTATCTAAGATTGATACTGAGTTGCTGCAACAATGGGATCTCCTGGTTGCAGGGGAACCATTAGACCTTGATCTAATAGTCCATGACCTGGACTTTGACTAAGAGTTTCTATCATGTGTTGCAGAAGACTTGACAAGGCCTGCTTCCCTTTTTTGTTGTGTCACCTGTAGTCAGGGCAATACTTTCCTGGGAAACATGGGGGTGACCTGTTCATCCCCTACATGTGCGTATAGTCCTGTCTATGTCTGGTTATGTTTCCAAAGTGAGTCTGGTAAATCATTGCTAGTGTGTGCATGGAGGCAGATACGGATGCTGTGTGTGCCACCATACTGCACATGAGGATCATTATGACTTTTTCTTTGGCCTTTACCATTCCTATGTACTGGAGTAACTCTTCATGTATACCATGTAATGCTCTAGCCATCTATACCTGAGTCTGTGTCAGTGACCTGTACTTGAATTATGTCATGGTGTTTCTAGTGCTGGGCAGCTATGTTATGTATATCACAGGAACTAAAGCTGAAGTATCCTTTGCCTAGTGTTACAGTGTGCACTTTTACCTTTGAAACAGCAGTGTCTTCATCAAGGTCTTCCAGCTGTTTACAAGAAACTGGTATCGAGATGCATGTTTTCACCTTCCCCCTGTTGTGACATAATTTCCTAACTGGTTTGTGTGTGTATGAGCCCATGTCACAGCTTATGGAATTATCGCACTGATATAATGCTGTTGCAATTATTTTTGTAATACTTCTAAAGCTACATGAATCTGCTCTTCTCGAAAACATTAAAAAAAGCATATGGCAAAGCATCTATAGCCGAATCCTTGGCAGTTGTTGTAAATGTGGTATTCCTGTATAGGGGTCTGCAGTATGCAATGTACACTATATAGAAATATATTTGATAAGTCTCAACTGAGCAATCTTATTTGTCCTTGGAGAGTTTTATTACGTTCTTGGCACTTGATTTAAATCTAGCATTCCGAAATGGGGTGTGTAATGAGATTGTAATGTGCACTGTACAGATGCAGGGGGTTTCATATACTATCCCTTAATTTTTTTTTTTAGTTTGTTCTCCACCTCTCTGAGTGACTTTTCCCAATTTTGCACTATATGTTAATGTTTGAAGCTGTGAGGTACTGTTCCACTACAAAATGAGTCACCCTTCTCTGTTTGTGAAACCACATCTCTATTCTTTCTGTCAACTGGTAATGAAGGCTATGTAGAGGTTTATATTAAAACAGTCTGCTATAGTCTGTACCTCAGTCACCCCACAATTGCTCTTTTCCATCCTTTACTAAATAGAAATAGACATTCCAGTGCACTTCCAGTACAGAACTGCCTACAAGAACTAGTTAGGCCTGCTCACTATTCCACAAACTAGAACTGACTTACTTCACCCATACAAGTATTTCAGCCTGTGCTCTTCTCTAAAATTTAAATTAAACTAAATTACTCAGTCACATTTGCCTTAACTGTGCACTTCTCAATCAAATATTTTAAGCACCGGACATTATGGAAAGCCTCTTAGCAGTTGGTATCCTCATGCAGAGTAGGAACTGCCTTATGACCACTGATAATGAGATCTTAGTTAACACAAATAACTCTGTTCATGAGAGGTGCCAATATGTAACTAATTTGGAGGCACCTGTTTCACCTAAAGCCATGCATACTGAGCCCCATACAGTCACGCCATTAGCTCACTGCCACCACATTCTTATATAAATCTCATTAAAATATCCTGTAGTGAGGGCATTAAAAGTCTCAACCAAAGCTTTATAGAACTAGTAAGAATAGGTCTAAGCAGAAATTCTCTAACCCATCTTCTTCATGTACACCTGCAACATTAAGTCACTGAGAGTCAGATTTTCCCCAGTCTTGTATGTTTAACAAAAATGTCTTAGTGATTTGTGACACAGTTGCTAGGTACATAGAGTCCCCAGGGTCTATATTAAAATCAGGAAAAAACAAAACCGTGAACGCTTATATGAGCGAAAACAGAAAACTTCGAACTCCTTATTGTGGGAGGCTGTGCTCCCCTTCACCCTCCACTAACTATATATTCCTACTCCGAGATTGCACCACAGTGAGGAAAGGGCAAATATATCAATTCCCACTGTACCATGATCCCAAAACAACCCTTCGATGTCCACCATTTTCGCTCATATGAGCGTTCGCGGTTTAGTCCGTTTGAGATTCTAATATAGACCCGAGTCCCCATTCACAACACAGGGCAAGGATAAGGTAACAGTCAGTTTGCTTTTAGGTGCCAGATTCTCTCATTTTGCAAAGGTCATAAAGACCCTTTCTCAGTGCAAGTATGACATGGTGGGTTCATGTGAGAATGACCTGCGGTGCAAATGACAAATATGCAGAGAGACATCTGAGAACTTCCCATGCATTTGACAAAAGCAAGTAAGACTTGGATGCTGAGAGGAATCCTTCCTTCACCAAGCCTTTATCCCCCTATCATGTCTGCCTTTGTCCAGATTTCTTGCACTAAGAGGTATGTTCTTAAGGGATCACCTGCACCTCTTATTCAAAGGTTTCCACACACTGGGTAAAGAGTGCTGCCCCACAGTGCCTTTTTAAGGCAGAGTCCAGTCAATGGAAATTTCACTGTAGCGAATTCATAAAATCCCAGTATGGACCTCATTGAAGTGGCTCTTCTTAATGCCATATATCTTTAATGACAAATTACCTGATTGTGTGTCTCTCTTATATTCGGAACATATTTATGTTAGTGTAATTACTGAAATTTAGTCTAAATGTAAATAAAGCACTCTGTGCCTGGGGTGTAAGCCTACCATGGCTTCTGACCTGATAGTAACTTGGGTGGTGTCTATATTTTTCAAAGATCACATCATTTACAGTCAGATGTCTGGAAAACAACAAATGGAACTCCTAGAACTCCAGCTCCCTATAAAAAAAGATACGGTACCTGCTTCTAACCTGCTACTCCTCCATGTCCTTAGGTGATCATGCTAGATTTCTGAAAGTATTAAAATATTCCCTATAGACATGAATGGCCTTATGGAAACAGATAAAAAGGAAAGAACACATAGCTATAATAAGAAATGCAAAGTGCAAATAACAATGCTGCAGGAGACATTTGAAAAGAAATGAGCATGTGAATTTGACAGAGGATTTCAGAATGGCTATCCAACTGAATATCAGGGACAGATGGGAGGGAAAATAATTACACTAATTGCTAGAGGAGCTCCAATAGTGATAGAAGAGAAAAAAAAGATAATAATAGTAGATTTATGGTAGAAGGATTATAATAGCATGTATTTCTGTTCCACAGAAAAATGCTATTTCAGAGCTTAAGAAAATTTTGGGAGAAATAATCAGCTTTCAGCATGGAATATTTATTTATAGGTAGGACTGGAATTTGATTTGCAATAGTGAAGATGTGTCCGGAGGACCTAGAAGGGTCAATATAACAAAAATAGGTAGATTTCTGAAGACATTTATGAAAATATTTGGTGTGGAAGATGTAAATTCAGTAGTATGACCTTGGATAGAATTTATGTACTGATTTCCAAGGTACAGTAATTGGGCTAGATGAGGTAGAAATTATATTTAACATGAACATTTACATTAAACTGAAAGCTTTGACACACACATGCAATACCATTTTCTGATCCTGCACCAATAAAAACTAAGATAAAAAATGCATGGTAATGAAGAAAAAATCAGACTCTGATGCTTTCTCACCTGCCCATCAAAAAGGCATGAATTTAAGGAATGGGTACTTGAAATTATTTGAGAGTTGTTAGGGAAGACAGAAAGATCTTCAGAAATTATAGCTAGTGACTGGGATAAAACGAAAATGGAGTTTCAAAATAGGGTCGAAATAAGAGAGAGATATGGTTAAGAAGTAATATAAATTATTTAGAGCGACTGACAAATATTGAAGTATTGCAGAATAAGGGGGAATTCACAGAACAAGAGAAGGAGCAGCAAATACAGACTGCTAAAGTAAATATAAGGGGGTATCCAGATAATATGCATCCGTCTAGAAAGATTGCAGTTAAGCACTATTTTTGTTAACTCCAGAGCACAAAAACTTTTAGCACAACATCTTAGTCAAAAGAATGTCAAAAGGGCTGTCGCCAAACTTAGGGAACCTATAACAAGAAAAATAACCAGAGATTCTGTAGATGTTTTAGAGCTATACCAGGCATTTTATTACAATTTGTGTAAAGCAGATACATGTGGAAATCTATAAAGAGTTGAAATGGAAATATTAATGGAAGACTTAATTATGCCAAGGTTAGAGGTAGTATAGGGAAAACAACTAACAGTTAAGATAGGAGGTGATGAGGTAAAAGTGGAGATGTATAGTCAGTCTTCAGGAAAGTCCCTGGAACAGATGGTGTTCCTGTGGAAGTGTGGAAATTAGGACAGAAGAAAATTATAAAGATCTAGAAGATTTTATGTCAAAAGGAGTGGAAGCTCCAACATCTTGGAAGAAATCTACGATGGACGTGTTATCTAAAGATTGCAAAGCCCCTTTAGACCCATCTTCATATAGATCCATTTCAATTTTAAACCATGATTATCAAGTGTTTGTCTTGAAAAGGGATGATGATAAAGCAAAAGGAAGTTTAAAAGATGGTGGCTGTGGGATATGGATGCAGACCCTTAAGGAGAGTAATAGCTGTACAGAATATTTTCTTCATAATGTAGCAGAAAGTATTCTAAGAACTAAGCCAATACAAGAGTGGAGAAGGGAGATTTTGCCAATAGGTATGGCTACAAGTAGTCGTACAGAAAATAGGCAAGAAGGGGTTGGAATTTACTGGAGAAACTTGGCAAAGGAACCAAGACATTGGGAGCAAATAACTCTAGCAGGAAAGGTAATAGAGTGGGATGAGGCTAAGAAGACATTTGGATTGCAGGCTGAAGACTGCCTTCCCTACCAGGGCTTCATCTCAGAGTACAAGCAAAGAGAAAGAGATATGGGCATTTAAGTGAAAGACCTGCTCTTGTAGAGATTTAGTTGAATCTAGAATAGATGCAGCTGTTAAAAAAGGGACAGTTATTAGGGCATATAAAATCTTGAATGATAACTATAAGAATCAATCAGAGAAGGTAAGAAAAGACATGGACTAGTCTGGAAAAGCAATTTCCAAAAAAAAAAAAATGGGAAGACATATGTATGGCTCCCAAGTATGCAACCAAGTCCAGAAATGTAAGGAGCTTTACTTGGGGAAATGGAAGAGAGGGCTTTAGAAAGTGAAAGGAGCAAGTTACATATAAATAATTGGAAATTGTAGGAACAATGCATGCATAATAATCAGGAGGATGAGGACACAGGCTTAAGAGAAGGCATGAATTCAGTAATTTGTTCTGACAGTGGACTGTTGAAGGTAACAAAGAAAATATGTGATGTATATTGTATTTAAGTAGAAAAATGTTAAAATAGCTTGTTTTCTTTTATGTTAATGTATGATTGCCTGTGTCTTAAGTGTTAATTTAATAAAGGTGTTTACAAAATACTCCCTATAAACAAGAACTTTGTTATTTTGCAAGACTTTAGCAATCCTGCATTTAATAGGAGTATATATGCCTCCAGTGTAGGATATGCTTAGATGTTCTTGCATTTAACAAAATATCCGTGGACTTGATAGTTAATAAATTCACTGGAGACTACAGTATTCTAGATGGGTTTCTCTTGAATATAGCTTCTGCATGTACTATTTTTAGTCACTCCTTCCTCAGTTAAGTTAGGTCATAAACGTGTGACATTTGCATTCAGAATATCCATAAATCCAAAACAAACATCTCTGAATTTGAGAACTTGAACTGGCCAAACTTCATATATTATATGATGAAATCTCAAAATTTACCTACAGCAGCACCAGCTTGGATGCTGACAAAGCAGATGGCTTCACAAATAATTTTTCACTCACACAGACAAATGCATAGAAGCAGTAGCATAACAAAGATGGGGTGAAGGGGAACAGCCACCACAGGCATATTTTTGAATGCCGGCACAGAAAGGCATTTCATTGCATAAGCACTTTGTGTATGGCAAGCCAATTGCTACAGTTTAAAAAAAGAAAGAAGTCTTTTTTCATTTTATTTTTGCTGTTTAGTCAAAGAGCTGAAGGAGTAGGGAGGGAGCAGAGATACTAAGAATTTTGTTTTATTTTTTCTCTTCAGTGAAAGAGCAGGGAGGGAGAAGAGATACTAAGACAGTGGACTTTTTATTTTTTGCATCTCAAACGAAGAGCTGAAGAGGTGTGGTGTCAGATCTGAGACTGGACACAGGCACAAGATGAGCCAGCTACAGCTCTGCATAGAATTAGCAGTCCTGACCAAAGCAAAATGCATTGGACAATCTAAAAACAAAATGTCATTCCATCAACATCAATAAAACTTTGCAGTTAGAGAACAATAAAAAAACAGCCTTTATACATCAGAGGCAAGACTCCTCACAGCAAGTAAAGCCTAACCAATATTGCTAGGGAAGTTAAATACAATTAGGACTACAAAAGCAATCAATGAGCTTAGGATAGGTTCTGAAGGTAAAGAAAAACACATGTCATTTTTTGCTATGTTAGAAAACTAAGGAATAGTACCAAACAATACTCAGAACTTACTGTAAATGGGACCATCCACTCCTATCCAATAGACGTTGCTAGTTTACTGGTAAATAGGTTTAGTGTAAACTTCATTCTCAAAACATCTATCCAAACAACAGACATACTAGAATCCCTTAAACCACCTATTATCAGCAAGGATCATGTTCTGAAGGTCCTATCAAACTCCATAAATAATTCCTAGATGGAATACTCTTGTGCTTTATGGCAGCATAGCAATTGGTGAAATGCAGGGATTATCATAGAATCAGTTACACCCCTATCATCAGCAAGGATCATGTTCTAAAGGTCCTATCAAACACTGTAAACACTTCCTTCATAGAACATGCACATGATTTTTTGGCACAGATACAATTGGCAAAATCCAGGGTTTGTTTCAACATTGTTGTCCAGTTTCATTATCTCCCGCAGTTTCACCCCATACAGTTTGCTTGACTTGCTTAGCAACTCCATAAAGAGCCTGCTTGATTGGCCATTGGTTTCATGTATTCACATGGAGTTCTACTAGTTGTGTTTACCCTGACATAGCAGTGAATATGTCTCCAGAATCTTTCAGCTCTGCTTTGATTTCTTTAACCTGTGTAGGGGATAGCTGCTATGGCAGTGTTACTTCATCCACTGAGGTGACAGTTTCAGCATCACTGAGGATATTTACCAACACTGTCTCTACTTCCTTATATCATGGTAGGGCTTTACCATATTAGCCTTGTAGAGTTTGTGCTTCCGCTTCATGCCTGGCAACTCAGCCACAAAATGACGGTCTCTTCCCTTCACTGGAATACTGAGAGCTCCTTTCAATGCTGCCTGCAGCTTATTCTGTTAAATAAGTACAAGCACCATCAGCTTTTGTTTGTATATGCTCAGGGTCTCACTGTACAATCATACCAAACCTTTTGCTGCTGTTATGTTTGTTAGATGATCCAGTACCAACAAAATGCTTCCCATGTTTAGTCCTAAAATGTAGCACACATTAGAAAGGGTGACTTGTGGGAATTACATGCATCCTCCCTCTTGTCACAAACTAGGTCTAGGGGCCCCTCATCCTATGACCATAAAGGAAGTCCTATGGCAAAAATGTGGGTTCCTTACCCATATTTGTCTGGATGGAAAAGATGATGTATGTATATCCCTTACTCATGCTTAAATTGACTTGAAAATACTCTGTCTTGAGTGTTAAACTTCTTCACCAAGTTATTTGCTGTGGAATGGCAGGGGTGGCTTTTAAATAGTTTGCCCCACAGTGCTGACACAAAGATATCGGGAGATCTAATATAAATAATTTTGGAGAAAAACATCCACCCTGTTGGAAAATTTATGCTAGAGCATCTGACTCACTTTTGGTCTCAGAGTACAAAGCCACTGCTTCAGGATACCTTGTGTCATAGTTGACTGTCACTACATATACCCTTAACATGTGTTGCTTGGGGTACTAAGAGATCCTTTAATGTCAATGGCTACCTGCTGAAAGTGTTTTTTAATAGCAGACAATGGCATCAAGTCAGACACTGCTTTGACTCCTGCCTTGCTATTCTTTTGCAATGTCTATCCAATACAATTTTGCATAATTCTTACTTTTGCATGCTTCATATCTGAATGGCCTTCAAAGGAAAAAAATCATGAACTATGCCCATAACCGCTTGATGGTATGCAATTGGGATTAACAGCTGCTGTATTAATTCTCTTGCCCTGTCTCTCCCACAGCATCTATTCTTTGTTCAGTAACTCCTGGTTCCAGTAGACTTACTCACTTTGCCTTTCAGAGTCATGAACCTCTTTGGCAACCTTTCTGAAGTAATATAAAGTGAGGTCTGCGAGTTGTACCACTACTGTCTCTTCCGTTATGATCCTTCCCAGTGCCCCTTCCAATGGGAGTCTAGTATTTTCCAACAGTACTTCTGATTTAAATTAGTGCTACCACCATATCTCATCCACTGAAGTAACTCCTTGAAGTCCAGTACCTTCTGACAGCTTCAGATCAGGTTTAAGCTTATTATAGCTACTTATCTCTTTTTCGGAATTAGCCATATTATCAGCATTTGTTGCAGGTGTGGGTATTAGCTGGATCTCCTTCTAGCTATCTTCCCCATGTACTTGTCTCCATGCCTGGCTGTTTGCAACTGTATATACAAAAGGTACATTGTCATCAAACCATAATATTGGCATCATACCTCTTGGCCATGCGGCGTAGATGTGGAGTAGTCGCACCATATGCATATTAATGAAGGTGTGCAGCCACCACAGCCACGTGCATAGAAAATGTGCGCGAGTGCAAGGGGCATATCGAAGTTGCGCAGGGAGGCGTGTCAATGTCGGCTTTCAAGGAGCAACCTAAACTGCAAGAATTCTGGACAAAGCCAAAAATTATGGAGGGACAAATACTCCAAAATAGAGAATTTTTAAATACTGTTCCAATAATGCTAGAACGTTGATAGAATAACAGGTTTTGTATTAACATGTATTTTCTGAAGTTTATGAAGTCTGAAACTCAAATACCTCTATTTAGTAACTTCAAACCTCAGTGATTTGTCAGAAACCAACATATTTTTGGAGGAGCAGACCACAAGTACAGAGCAATCTGGACAGTTGAGAGGCATGATTAGGACATCTGCTGGGATATCATCAAACACTACAACCTGCTTGTCTCTCTGCCTCACTAAATACGCTAAATGAACCCTGATAAGTATCACCTGAAAAGGTATACCTATTATGGCCCTAGGAGGAGAAGACTGCCCAGGCAATAAATGTTCTTTAACATCGGTAGCCTTAACAATAGTTACATCCAATGCAAAGTATCCTTCTGAACAATAGTTTCTTTATACATCTGCCAATATAATATACATGACCTTACAAATAATATAGAGCTACTGCATCTTCAGTACAACCCACAACTACCTTAAGATTACCTTTCTTAGTTCACTCATATGACTTTTATTCTTCACCATGTCACATGCACATTCAGAACATACTTGCCTTTTTTGGTTACAGTGGAAACTTATTCCGAGACCTTCAGATGTGCTTAAGTCAGTTTCCCCTTTGTCACTAAATCCTGATTGAATTAAATTGCCACATGAGTTACCTTAAACCCAGCTATACTGTTTGATGTCACCTTCCTGTGTAGTTATACCCTGCTGGCTATAAAGAAGTCATACTTTTCAGCTATCCCCTCAACTGTGTTATGCTGCCTGTCTGTTAACCATATCCTCATACCCTCAAAAGTAAGAACTGCTTGCTGCCTTACCATAACGTCTTTAAACATTTCAAGAGTAATAATTCAACATCCACTGTCCCACTTATGACAATGCTTATTTCTACAGTGAAATCTCTAACAGTGCCCTCTGATAGCTTCCCGTGCCTAAGCTTATTTCCTTTAAATTTAATAAGTTTAAACCAGTCAAATAAAACATCAGTTTATAATTGTCCAAATGGTCAGTGTCATTTTTAGGATTAGAATAAATTTACCCTAAAAACTTAAAATCCTGATCCATTCCTCACAGTCATTTTGGTGTTGATTACTCACTTGATGAAATGCCCAAATAATTTATCAAAGTCATCTCTTTATATTGAGGAAACAATTTAGCACTGACCCTGGCATCCAGGGTTTGGCTTACACATTCATTACTCTTTAATGAAGGTGCAGCATCTCACTTTGATGTTGGCACCACTTATCTCTTTCTTCTGTTTTTGTCTCTGTTTCTTCAACTTTTTCTTTCTGCTCTCACTGTCTTTATATGTCAAGCTAAACCATTATCTTGGTGGTCTCAATGGATGTTTTTTTTTCCTGATCAACCTTTTTTTTTTCTATTTCTGACTGCCCTGTAGATGGGCTGAAATACTCTTCCCCCCGGATTCATGAAGCTCGGCGCAAGTCCGGCGTAAGGCTTGCGCCAGCCATGCGGCGTAGATGTGGAGTAGTTGCACCATATGCATATTAATGAAGGTGTGCAGCCACCACAGCCACGTGCATAGGAAATGTGCGCGAGTGCAAGGGGCATATCGAAGTTGCGCAGGGAGGCGTGTCAATGTCGGCTTTCAAGGAGCAACCTAAACTGCTGAATATTATATTCCGCCAGCAATAGTAATCGTACCTATCAGTGTCCGTGGAGACTGAAATGTATGCAAAGCAGAGTCCCTGCGAACAGAAAATGAAGACTCAAATACAAATGCACGGTAGGGAATAACGGGTCCCTACCCATGAACAAATGACAGGAACCCGTGTGCCTGTAGTCCAATGTAGTGTTGATAGCTATACCATGTGGAAGTGAAACGTAACAGATGTTAGCACGCCACCAGTAGGTACGTCCAGTCCAATGGAGAGGGTCACCAGCTGACCCATAATTTGAGGGAGGAAACATAGCTGTGCAGATGTGTCCATAACAAAATACATGAGGAGAAATGTAGATATAGGTAGTGACCATATGTCTGAATCATATCCCACACGCCATGTAATAGTCACATACAAAAGGTATGTCCGTATTTTACATACCAAATGTGATAGGAAATAGCATACGCATGTAAACGAAACAGAAGGAGCATATAAATGAGCCATAACAACACGGACACATGTAGGCCAAAAGGAACAGTATGATCCGTACCGTCGACCAAGATTACCACCTGTCCCACTTTGCAAGTGACAGTCCCTCTGTGGTCAGATGTGTCCTGACACAAACATGTAAAACTGGCAAATGTCCAGAGAATATAGGACATAATTCCTCCATAGACGTCATGCAATAGTTGCATTAAACATATGTCACTGGACGTATAATACATAAGTGGAAAGAAACACAACCTCATGTAGAAACAGCTGCAAGACAAGCAGACAGGCCATAGTGTAGAACACAATCCCACAAACATATGAATATGGAAATATGCGAGACAAATGTATAGATACGGCACCGTCAAATACCCACAGATGGGTCCTGATGGAACTGGCCATAACAAATGCAACACACCTGGATGCATAATAGCCTACCCAGCATACCCTCCACAACACACAACCTGCCACCATACCAGAACGTCCACCAAATCCAGCCGTACTTGGTCCACTGGTTTGTTGTAGAAACAGCTACACACAGTGACCCCTACGCATATGTAGTAGGTATTGTCACCCTAGGAAGTGTCAGGATTGCAAACCATGTATCCCCTGCACGTTTTCGTGAAGCCACAAAAATCTTAGATATCTAACTTGTTTTGGTCTTGACCAATTTTTGGGATATCCCTCACGGGATGACCAACTTGTGTAAATAGTAGAATGGGTATGACGACATGATGTCCAATCCAGTAGATATCTGGACACAAGTCAGAACATGCAGTGGAGGTCCATGACACTCTCCAGCCCTAAGTGGGCATGCATAACCTACCACCCAGGATAAAATACCTTCCCGTGACGCATGTGTCCAGACATGAATAGGAGGGAGAATATAATGCACACATTTGCAAAGTGGAAAATGGCATGAGGGCGAGGAAGACACTATGTAACAGGTCAGCCCTGATCAAGTGTGAGGGACACTGACTGTGTGCAGTCATGACTGACCATACCTGTCAACCTGTGTGAGCAAGATATCTGGACAGAGCCATGAATATAAGTGAGACAAAGGTCCAAAATCAGGGACAATCTGTAAACATATCTCTTAGAAACATAGAATCTGATAGAATAACAGTTTGCACATTGGCATTAATGTCTGGAGTATGAAGTCTGAAACCCAACTGTCTGTCAGCACGTTCCAACTGCAGTCTTTAATGCTGAGCTACTGCTGTGCCAGAACACAACAGCATATTACAGAGGTCCGTGCCATACTACTCAACTGTCCGGATATTCGCAGAATGACTAGGGTCACCACCTGTCCCACTTTGCGAGTAACAATCCCTCTGTAGGCAGTTGTGTTCTGTGAAAAAAATCAAGACATAGCAAATGTCCTGAGAGTTTATTCCCTAATTTACTTCAATAGTCGCATAAAATGGTTATTTTATATATGACTCCTCAATATGTTATGTGGAGTAGCATAAGCAATTCAAATGTTACTAGAATAAGCTATTATATGTACAAAAAAGGTTAATGTTCAGTACTATGCATGGCTGTAGGTATGTTTTGTCCTGGAAAATCTGACATCTCTACAGAACATGTCCCACTTTGGACAGTTGAAAAGGTGGCAACTCTAAGAATGACCACAGGTTCACCCCATAGTGTTGGTGTGTGCCTCCGACAATCTGCACCAGTGTGGTAAATAGCTGAGGATTGACATCACTAAATAATGAGAAATATCCTGAGTATAAGACTCCACAACCTGCAGAAAAGTCATGCTAATGCAAACCCTAGCATTCTATCAATGTTCTAAGCTTGTAAGAGCAATTGTTAAAATGTGTCCCTAATTGTCCCCCCATTGTGTAGGTTTTGCGCAGGTTTGGTGCTCTAAGAGGTTGAGAGGTATGGTCCGTACATATTTACAGGAACAGCCCTTCGCACATGTGTAATGTACAACTGCATACCTGTAGTCACTTCATGTCCAAAAATAATAATCCCCGTATGACTGTATACAGGTAATAGTCAAATGTGAATGGGAACACCCTTCACCGTGGAGTATGGACTGTAACAACCCCACCCATAATATGTAATGCCAACAGAATAAGCTGCTGACAGGTGCCCAAACACCTGTGTCTATAAACACAGGTAAAACTTCAAAATAGGGAGATAATCCCTGTCCATATGCTTCGTCTGTCATTTGACCTCGGCCATGGAAGTTCCATTCACCTGGTGGACAAGCCTAAACCCAGATCACTACATGAACACCCTGACAATCAAAGACCTGTATGTGGCTGGACTATATGCCTTGGTGTTCTGTATATCCTCGGAGTGATTAACAATGCAGCTGGAGTCCACAGCAGTAGGCAATAGGGAATGTGTAATATGTAGTACCACCTTTTTCCCAGCAGGAGAATGGATGCCTGTGTCGTAGGTGAAGCGGTGAGGTGTATGTTGATGTAGCTAAGTACTATGGGTATGCATATCAATGAGGGACATACCTCTCAACCTGGAAACATAAAAAATCTGGACAAGGCCCTTGAAAAATAGGTACAAATCTGTACGCTGATTAACATAAAATTTGCATACATAATCACATAACCCCGCCCACTCCAATAGAATCGTGGGATACCAACTTTCAAATGCAAACTGAAGAACAAAACGAAAATATAGCATCAGAGTCCCCTTGTAGCCATTCCAATGTCCCATTACTTGGTTATTTTGCCCCATTTACCATAAACACTAATGTGTGCATACTGTTTTACTTCTACAATGATTATTTGGATTATATTTTTACATTTTATAACACAATGCACAAACACTAAGATATCTGCTAAACAAAGCAATACTGTCTCACAATGAAAATAGACTTGGCATTAAAACTTCTCTGCCCTTGAAACTCACATTCATTGAAACAGCATTGAAACCCACACCACATCCAAAGAAAATGCATCTGGCCAGTGGTGGATAAAGATTACCTTCTTTGGGCTATTTTCAAATCATAGGCCCCTTGCACACAAAACAAGAAACATATATGAGTTCTTTGATACACCTTCCTGACTTTATTAAATTATATTCATTGTATAATACAGCACACTTGTTAGACTTAAGTAGAGTGCATTTTAAATGTATTGTTTAAACATCTTTCCAGTAGGCAATGAAACAAAACGCATGAACCAATAATGCAAAAACTGCCCTATTCGGAACATTTCCATTATAAAAGTCTACTTACACACACACACATATATATATAGTGCAGAATACATTCAAGCCAGTATATGTCAGTATTTTAAATCGTAAGGGGATGCAGAAACCATGCATGCTTTATGTTACTGTTCAGCATACAGACACATTTGTAAGTACAAATGTTAAGGAGCTTCTTCTTACAGTTGTCATACAGCAAGTTAAAAGATTATAAGACACTGCAAATCAGAACTGAATGATCCATTTCTCAATGATCAGGGGCATAACCCTAGAAAAACAGTGCACTGTAACGTTTCAGGTGAAACTAATCACAGATGCCAGGAAGGCTAGAGCATGAAAGGAGTTTCCCAAGCATTAAATATGGTGTGTGGAAGAAGACATAGAACAAATCCATGCCGTAACACAGTGAAAGGCATGTAGTTCGGGGAACAAGAGCTCTTGAGATGCATGCATAGTTTTATGATGGCACAAAATTTATGATACATGCTATACTAGCAATAATGACTGAAGATGTAATGCTAACATCTCACAGTGGCATGACTAAAGTGGAAGGTATGCTTCATACTAGTAGTGAGATCATGGGTGTCTGCCACATGCTGAATATGCCATTTGTAATATTAGTAAGTTACTTCAGAACATACTCTAAATATGCTGAGATGTTGTCCACTTAGTACTGTATTCTGTATGCCAAGCAGCTGCAATGACATTTATAGCCATTTATCTTGTTCTCCTGTTTCTGCACTTCAACGTTACAAGTGAAGATGCTGACAATACAAGACACACTAGGAGGATGTTATAGCAGGTAGGCCCCTAGATTCACAAAAGCCTGGTACATCACTATGGGATTTACATAAGCAGAGAGTGAGTGAGCCACTGATAAAGGCTAACTCTAACAAGAACAAGCTGGGGTAGTAGTATCTTAGGCATGGTATTCATGCAACTACGAGAACTGATGGATGACGATCTTTCCGCTGCCATGTTTGCATGTTGTTAAGGTAGTGTAGAATATTGGTATTGGGATTGTTTACAAACACGCATGTTTAAGTTTAGCAGAGAGGATTGCAAGTTGCATTTTTGTATTGTAGAACTAAATAAAAAATAGATTTTTTTCACACCCCCAAATTCTGTAGTGCCTGTTGACTAGTCACGTATTAAGAGTACTTTGAGTAATGTAAGTTTTAACGGAAAGACGCGCATGACTAAGTTTTTCATTACATCACCTGTTGTTGCTTACTAGTGAGCAATCGTGCAGCAGTGAGCGTGTACATTTCCATATTTTTGGTCATGTATTCAGTTGGTGGTTTTGGTTTACATTGTTAAATAACATTGATGTATTTTCTAAAGTTAAACTTTTTGTCGTTGAATAAATGATAACTAAAAGATGGTCAAAGTCGGAGGTTCAGAATTGGAGTTGCTATCCAATTATGGTGATTTTTAATGATTTAAAAGATGTAGTAAAAGGATTTGTAGTAATACACATTACCAAGAAAGGCATCTTTAAATAAATAACTTTAAGGTTTGGTTTATTTAATAATTTTGTGTAGTACTTTTTGGCTGTTGTCACAAAATCGGGTTAGAATACCACACTATTTTATTGCAAAGCCTTGGAGTTTTGAGAGTTATGATTGTAGATTTGTAGTTACAGCAGACTTTGTTTCTGTTCTGCACTGCAGTCCAAAAATGATCACTTGTCTTTAATAAGATAGTGGATTAAACACACCAGTGCCACTTGTAGGCTGCTTCTGTGAAGTAACCGTTACCGGGCATACGCCATTTGCACAACCATAAACTCTTTTGGGATTTTATTTATTTTGTTTTCGGACGATACAGTTTGTGTGATGGTGGTTGAGAGACTTGTCCTGGACTCCCTTTATCAGCTCCGTAATTTGTTTTAATTGCATGACTAAATATTACATTTTTTTTTAAAGACAAACTACGTTAACAAAATTTACTTAAATGAATTGAAAGAGGCAGCGCACAGACACACACACTCTCTCTCTCACTCACTCACTTTTAAGCAGTACCTGTAGAAGTCAAGTCTGTTCTCGAAGCTTGCATCAGTTGTTTCTCCACTCCTTCTCCTTGCAGAAATTAAGTTTCCTTTTCTGCCTGCAGCAGCAGCAGTTGTTCCTTTCTGTTCTCGCACCAGCAGATAGATCCATGTAGAGCAGTACATAGCACTCCGTTCTCCGCGCAGATAGTTCCATTCAAACAGCTGGAAATGTATGGATGTGAGCCTTTGAGCTCAATTCCGACAGGCTGACAGCGCTGACGTCATCGCGCACATGATGACTTCAGCCGAAAAGCGCAAAAAAAAATTCAAAACCAAAAGCTGGAAAAAATCGGAAATTAAGGGGTGCCACTCGGGAACCGTGGCACCCCATCATTTGGACCCCAACACTCGGTAAAAACCGAGTAATTCGGTACAGTTGGGAGGTTTGATGAGGGAGAACACCAATAGAATAGTGGTTCCGGTATCCGGCCAACGTGAATGCAGTCTGGGTTGACCTACGACCACTGCACATATAACTTGAAAGTGTAATGAAAGCGTTCGTGCAGTACACACATTTAAATATGTAAAGGTGAACGTGTGTTTCGCAGTAGTCCATAAACTGGAATACAGATATGTAGCTGTTACGGTCAGAATTATGAAAGTTCACGGAAGCACAATTATCTATGAAACATATGTAACCCACAATAAGGATATGCAAGTGCGCCTGCGCGTGTGTAATCCACTCACAGAATAGAAAATGAATGGTGTTTTCCATACGGTCTATGTATATGGCTCATACCTGTTAAACCCTTAAAGCAGGAAACCGGACAAAGCCATGACAACAACTGGTACAAATAGGGACAATCCCCAGATATTTCCTAACAAACATAGAAAGTGGATAGAATAACAGGTGTGTAACTAGCATGGATTCTCTGAAGGGTATGAAGTCGTAACCTTAAATGTTTGTCATTATTTACAAACATCAGTCTTTAATGATATGCCACTAACTTGCCAGATAGACACAAGGTTATGAAAAACAGACCAGAAATAGGGACAATCCCCAGATATTGCCTAACAAACATAGAAAGTTGATAGAATAACAGGTGTGTCACTAGCATGGATTCTCTGAAGGGTATGAAGTCGTAACCTGAAATGTCTGTCATTATTTACCAACGTCAGGGCGGCACAGTGGTGCAGAGGTTAAAATTGTCACCTCACAGCAAGAGGTTCTCCGGTTCGATTCTTGGCTGGGGTGCCTTCTGTGTGGAGTTTGCATGTTCTCCCTGTGTTCACGTGGGTTTCCTCCGGGTACTCCAGTTTCCTCCCACATTCCAAAGACATGCATCTGGAGCATTTCTCCCCGGGCCTCCTTTGAAAACAGGCTCTGTGGAACCTAGTCGGACATTCCCGGTCAACAAATGTTAAATAAAAATAAATAAATAAATAAATAAACGTCAGTCATTAATGATATGCCACTAACTTGCCAGATAGACACAAGGTTATGAAAAACATAGCAAAGATAAGAGGCAAAAAGCTGTACATGCAGCGGAAATCTGTACAGTTGAAAGGTATGATATGGAGATATATATACACATATATCCACAGACATAATCCAAAGCAAATTACGAGATGAGGAATGTACAGACATATGTATATATGTACAGATATATATATCTATACACACACGATACATTAATAGATATATACACAACAAACATATGTCCCTGTACATATAACACATGTACATACTTAGGTCATGGTATAGCTAATATGGATAGACAGACAGACATGCATGAAAGGAGAATACACCGATGGTTTCCATACCATTTCCCAGAAACTACCAGTGTGTCAGGGCCTGCAAGTTCTACACACTAAACATGAATATAGGTGTCCTTTGCAGGACCCCAAAAATTGATCCGTATAAAGTGCGAACCATCATTGATGCTAAAGACGTCACAGCTGCAACTACGATATAGCTGTACATGCAACAGTAGCAGGTGCAAGGGTAATAACACATGGGTCGATTGAATGTATGACGTACAAGCTGATATCCGCAGAGTGGGGAGTGCTCGGAAGTGTCCTCACACGTTATTATCGCTCACATTAAACATGTCGAATGGGTACTGTGGAGGTGTGTCAGGTATGGGAATCATGGGTATGCAGAATTGGGCCAAGGTGTTGGTTGGCACAGATCTATTAGGTACGCCCCATGGGAGTGATCAGTATACCTATGTGGGTATAGCACATGCCTATATTCACAAAAAAGGTGCAACCCATCCACTGGATATTGTGTAAACCATTGGGGGAAGATGTAGGGACCTATATCAGTGTCATGTAGGTGATTATCAAGTATGGACACGCATACGACCAAGATGGTAACTATACCTGCCAGAATGTCAGAATAAGACAGCTGGACTAAGGCATAGTACACGACAGACAAATAGGGACTATATTACATATACCTCAGACAAAGTCAGACCGTTGATATAATAATTGCGTAGTCGGGAATACGAATGTTATGAGAGTTAGTAATCATGCAATAGAAATGTCAGTCATGATTACCTAACCGCACAGTCCATCATGGCTTGCCAGCAATCTATCAGAAAGGCACATTATCATGACAAATGTAACAGAATCATAGGTCAAACTCCTGAGAGTATACCCATAATGTGTACAGGTGAGAGGTATGAAGGTAAACCGTCCTAATGAAATGTACAGAACTAGTGATACTAGGTGGACAGGTGAGAAGAAAGACGTCAGGACAAATGACAAAACATGTACAAGTCATAAGCATGTTTGTCCACAAATGTGAATTACAATGTGTGGCCTGTGAAAGTCAATGTGGAAGGTTAATAGACTCAAACAACATGTGTCCCTCAGGGTGACATGCAGTGTCACCGATACAGTGTCCAGTCCCCCATACTCGTACGTGAGTTCTGCCACTGACAGAAAGCGCAAATACCGGCGTACACATAAGGTACATGATGGAATAAGTAGTGTGGATAAGCACCTGTTGGCCTGTGTGAGGAATATAACCCAGTGGGTGGGTGTGTCCTGGAATAGGAATGTAATGGTAACTGGCCTGTGATGGCGCCATGTATTGTGTGTACTGGCGTAACTGTACGAATGTGCAGATGTATGCCTCATATGTGTGGTGTGTTCCTCTCACAATCTGTACCTGTCTGCCAAATACCTGAGAAATGACATCATTAAATAATGATAAACATATGTGTTTAAGACCCCAAATCCATCAGAAAGGTCATACTAATGCAAAACCTATAATACTGTCAACTATCTACGTTTGTAAGAGCAATATGTAGAATCTGCCCCTATCTGTCCCCCCATCATGTTAGGCTTGTACAGATGTTTTGCACTAGGAGGTTGATAGGTATGATCAGAAACAGATAAATGTCTGAGGAAACAGCATTATCGACTGCAAGATAACACAGAAGGTATGAAAAGCACTACAGTAGGAAGTCCATCTGCAGGTATGTGCTGATATTTCAAATGACACAGCATTCTACAGGAAGTACCTATAGGGTGTCACCTTTACCAATGATGACAGTGGGACATACCCACAGCCAAGCATACACCACAAATAGACATAGCACACAGCAAAGCCTAGGCCATGATACACGAAGCCTCCGGCGTGTATGGATTGAGTGAGAGTACAGCAAGGAAAGATGACTGCCAGGCTATTCAGCAAACACCTGCAGGGGCATGCAAGACCGCCCGTAACATGAACATTGCATGGACAATGTTGGGATTTGCAACATACCCCATTTGTATGTGTAAGCTATGAAATTATGTAATTATAGGGTTGCCACCTTTCCAAATGCCCAAAGTGTGACATTTGTGCTACAAACATCAGATTTTGCAGGGCAAAACATACCCACGGCCAGTACAAAGGACAGAACTTCAGTGTTTTGTCTGAATAAAAGTTTATTCTTGTAGCATTTTAGTTCCTTATTCTGCTATTTATAACATTTAGGTGTTTCAGATACAGAATAACTGTTTAATGCAACTATTACATAAAATATAGAAAATTATTTTGTCCTAAAATCTCAGGACATTTGCCATTTGTTTACATTTTTTGCAGGACACAACTGCCCAAAGAGGGACTGTCCCTCGCAAAGTGGGACTGGTGGTAACCCTACGTAATTACCCGAAACATGAATAAGCTGTCTGTGCAAGAGCAGAGTTATATGCAGAAATGTACCCGGATGTTATGCGACTAACGTTTTACACGTTGCTAAACGGAGCAATGACAGCTGCAAATACAGTATGAATACAGTCGAAGAAGCATGCCAATGTCCAAGTCCAAGGCCAGTAGCGGCTTTATCCATTGGATATCAATGAACCAGTAGTTGTCCTCCCCGATCCCTGGTGTGAAAGCATAGCGCAGCACCACGAGAACGCGCTGCGCTTCAAAACAAGACATATGGATAATATACATACAAAATGTAGGTTTAGCTAGATGTCAGTACGCCATGCAGATGAATGGCAAGCTGGAGATAACATGGCTACTGCGTACTGGTACCTATGTGTGGAAGCGCTCTGTCAGAGATGTAACGAAGCATTTGTAGGCAATGTGAGGCAAGTGAGGCTGAGGATAGTGAATCACAACATGTCATGCCATATGGGGCAAGCCTCTACAGTGTAGTGTAGGTTAAGGAGACTATTAGAGTAGAAGATAGGTGACAACAGGAGTGTGTATGTACAAAACACTGTAACCTCACCGGAGCAGTGTCACATGTGTGCTGTCAGTACTCAGTGGAAGAGGCGTGTCATGAGCTATCATAGGGAACGTCAGAAGACTGATGGGGTACGCCATGGATACCACCGATGTGACCTACAAACCTGCCCACAGTGTGTCGGCACCTGTGCGCGCCAGTAAGCCCGTGTAATCATGTGTGCACGTGTGTTAGCCCATGTGCACGTGTGGAAGAACGAGTAAGCTAGTGTACGAATGGCGAAGCCCGTGTAATGTCGTGTATGCATTTGTAAACAGGTATACATGTGTACTACACACATCACACACGTACTGCACACACAGATACACATGCTGCCAATACTACACACATCAGTGAAATGGCACATGGATGGAGACTACATAATCAGAGGTAACAGTGCTGTAAACTATGCCACAGTGATGGTCATAGCTGCAATGCATCATGCCTGCTGAAGTACACCTGGAAGTAACACACTGTGTGTTAACAGCATGCTAACATCAATACAGTGGAATAAAGCCACTGTGTGCAGCAGCACCAGGTTAGTCAGATCCTGCATCAATGTTACACATCACAGGTGACATCATATCCACAGGGTGTGGTGTTAACATGTCCAGAGCTGTCACAGAGCCATCCAATGTTCACGTAGGTGTGTGTGTGTGTGTGTGTGTGTGTGTGTGTGTGTGTGAGGGACAATGGTTATTGCATGGCCC
>NC_056726.1:662659224-662664224 GCF_019279795.1 Protopterus annectens | reverse complement strand
AAGTATCTATGGAGCACTACAACAACACTACATAGATATGGGACGCGCCACAGACAGTACACCCTTCAAGACAGCAACCAGTGTGTTCAATGTAGGCATCCATCGTGACATTGAAAATGGACATCTGTTGCCTGGATGACCACCATCGCTATGCAGGATGTCAATGGCCATGCCCACACGCTTAGTATCACACGTCTGTTTGGAATGTACTGTGTGTCCATCTACACAATGGCGTACTGGCATGCCCACACACTTAGCATTTGCAAAGTGTCGTCTTGCATGCACACGGATTCTATATATGGAAGGGTGCAGTTTGGCATGTACTGTGTGTCCATCTACACAATGGCATACTGGGCATGCTCACACACTTAGCAGTTGCAAAGGGCCATCTTGCATGCATGCACATGGATTCTAAACATGGAAGTGTGCTGTTTGGAATGTACTGTGTGTCCATCTACACAACGGTGTACTGGGCATGCTCACACACTTAGCAGTTGCAAAGGGCCATCTTGCATGCACACGGATTCTAAACATGGAAGGGCACAGTAAGGTATTACTGTCCCCACGTACATGAAGGCCACTCACATGTATTGACCAGTACACACTCAGGAGCTATCACAGATGTCTCAGGTGCATATCACAGAGGTACACACCACAATCTACAATGTAGACCTCCGACATCACCATGTCATTGGACCAGCAATACACAGCCATACATTAACACAACACCGTGTGACTCATGACCAGTGGACTGTACATAGGTCTACAGCAACTGTACAGACTACACATGTACCGACAGGGTTCCAGCATGTGTTATGCATTGCAATGATACCACTGTACATACCCAGGTCGGCTCTACACATACCAGGGGCCCTGGGTCTTACACAGCTGTGACAGATGACTGTCGCTGTACACCAACAAACACACATGTTTGGCTATGTCATACATGTAATTGCAGTGGATATGTGCATGGACCACACACGCAACACATATGTACATATCATAGCTTTTGCTGTCCTCCATTCAGACAAGTGGCTACAGCAATCATACGCACGGAAATGGAAGGTGGGTCCATGGCTGTTGAATGCTAACAGTACATGAGGCAGCAATGTTGACCCAGTACACATTCCCTCTGTACTAGTTACCCATGACACCCATCATATCATACAACAGTCCATGTGTTGTGTATGTCAGCACACATGTCCACCAATTGCAATGCATACAAACATGGCTACATGACAGGCATGTAGGACCAACACACATGTATAATCTGTAGTGTGCATGCAGCTACCATGCATGTGCAGTAGCTGATGTAAGTAACTCATCTGTGCCTAACTACAACATGCAGTTGCAATGCAGCCCCATCATTGACACCTGTATATGGTGACATACTGACAGTATGGTAGGATATACAGCAGGTATGGATGGATGTGTGTACATAAAGAGGTGATCCACCTGTGTAGATGGATGTTTGCCGGGGACGGCCAACAGGTGTGTCACACGCCATCCTACCATTACATGTGCAAACAGTATGCTATGTTACCGTTACTTGACGGTGGAGACATAGAACCTACACAACGGTCAGGTGTTACCAACAGTACGTCACTTGACACCTGTAACATTTACATCCTCCCGTGTGCATATAGCAGCACAATTGCCAAAGGTAGCGTTGGTACACATAATGTGGCCAATACTGCTGCATGTCTGTCAGACGTATCATCATATAGCAGGTGCATCATTCACAGTACTGCCACGTGTGATTGCTTGTGTGACCATATATGCCACATATGGTGGGGAATACATCCCATTTGTTACACACCCCTGTACGCTGTTGTAGAGATCTGTACATACTGCAGTTTGGAAAGCATGACGTAGGCAGGTGTGGTGTGTGTATCACACATATCAGCTATCCATATGTGTATGACATGTGTGGTCTCCACAGTGTGTGTATGTAGGTATGTATGGCTGTCTGGTGCATGGAGTGAGGGTATATGCTACCATACAGAACACACAGGATCCTTAACCCCTCATGGTGATGCAGTCCACTACCCTGTTGATGCCATCGGTCTCAGCCACACTGGCTACCTGTACATGTTCTTTCTCTGTGTCACGTTGTGTGGGTTACAGTACTGTGACGGTGATGAACACATAGGCATGGGTCCTCACCTCAACACTATGGGATGTGCATTATAGTGTTGTTGACCCCGTGAGTGTGAGCATGTTCCTGTAATGTGACAGGGTATTACTGCTACACAGTGAGGCCTCATGCTATCAAGTGGCCTCTAACATTATCATTGGCTAGACCGCTGTGTACAACCCCTGCACCATGTCAACATACCTGTGATGTGGCCTGGTATGGATGTCACGTCTCTAGCCACTGTAGCCTATTAAACTGCCCACATGCTTCTGGATCAGTATATGTGTGGACATCTGGGTTATGTTAGACTTTCCAACAGTCAGGCTGAGGCTACGTATAGCATGCTGATATTGCCATATGTGCCTGTGAGTACTCCACAGTTACACATGGGAGACTGCAAACAGTGCTACCTGTAGGCACATGCAAGTAGACCATAAGGAGGGAACCAGGGCATCATTACCAACATGCTGTTACTGTTGTTACCGAGACACATACTGTGAACATATAACAATGCATGCTAAACCTGTACTACATGGTATGTCTGGTGCGTGTCAACAGTACACAACTAATGTAATATACACGTCTCTCACTATTCACACACAACTAATGTAATATACACTTATCTCACTATTCTTACACAACTAATGTAATATACACTTCTGACTATTCTGTTCACCCTGTGCATCTGACCATTTGAGCATGTCCCTGCACAAATGGCGTAGATAACAGGGATGCGGCACAGGTTTAATCATATGCACAGGGTGATAATGTTTGGCAGGGTCATAGGCTGCACCAATGGATGACATCTTTTGTTTGGGTAAGGGCCAGTGATATGATTGGACATGTCTGTTCAGTAAGCATGTGGGTGTTGTGGTGCCCTACAGATGTCTTTGTTGTGTGCGTGTATGTGTGCACACAGTACTGCCTTTTGTGAGGCCTACACGGGGTATTATTGACAGCTCCAGGTTGTACAGACCACGTTGTACAGCTCACTGTGTCCGGCCACGGCCACATGATCTGTGCCTGCCAGGGGTTGCACGGGCACTAACAGGTGGAGGTACAGCTTTGCTACTGTCCGACGACACATGTCCACTGGAACTGTGTCCCCACTGGGAACATCCAGGGCCATGTCCACGTGGCCTGCTGTGTCCTGGTGTGGACAGCACAGCACCAGCTGCACTGCTATTGCTACCAGCACTATGGGAGCGGGCATGTGAGGTGGCACGCTCACGTTGACCTGCACTAGGTGGTGTAGCTGGCCTACATCCACGTGGCCTATGCCTCACTCCTACCAGATGTTCCAGCACAGACAGCTCACACTCGCGGATTGCCATGCCACAGTCAAGGATTCCGACCATGTCACCCAATCGCCTGTCCAGAACATCAGCAATCTGCTGTTGAGCATTTGCCAATGCCTGGATGTTGTCATTTAGGGTATGGATAGCAGCCCTCTGCAGCCTCTGCCCTTCTCTGTTCTGCCATTCAGCACGTGCCTGTGCCAACATTACAGTCTGGAACATGTGTCTGGTGATACCAGCTGCTGCGCTCTGTCCTGCAGGTGCATGTCTGCCAGAGGTCCTCCTACGAGCAGCACCAGCCACACGCCTGTGTGGCACATCTGCAGTCATTACACTGACACCATGGTGTGTAGACACACCTTCTGTAGCCACCACACGTTCCTGTTCCACGCTAACAGACGCTGACTGTCCTTCCTCTATGGCCACTGGTGATGCGGTATGTATTGGCAGCAGAACTGTGTGCGGGGAAGAGGAGGACATAGCTGGGATGGCAACCATTGGCACAGATTCAGCCCCTGACAACCCTGCCTGTACCTCATGCATATGTTCATCACTGCTAGTATCTGTGGGGACACTAACATCAGATGGACCACAGAAGGGTAACGCACCTACATCACCTGTGAATGCAAAGAAAGACTCTAAATTACAATAGACACACAGACACACACACACAGACACACACACACAGACACACACACAGACACACACAGACACACCATGCATGTGATTTGACAGATGGCATGCAGCATGCCTGTGATACAGCAGAGGGCATGCAGCTCAGTCATTAATAGTGTTAGTAAGCATACCTCCCTGGGGTGCACACTACAGCAAGCAGGTGTCATATCAGTAGCCATGCAGTTCACACAATCATGGTAGTATGCATGCATCCCCGTGTTACACCATGTGGACTACAACAGGATAACAGCACACATGGCTGACATGACCTTGACATGTGATCTGCTGACGTGTGCATAAACATGCATACATGTCTGACACAATGGTGTCCTGACACATGTACAGCATCATAATGGGCATCACATTGTGGTGTTGTCTGTATGCCCTACAGATAGAATGCATGTTTAGCAAATGTGCATGAGCATGGAAGGGTAGTGTGAGCCGTCTACATTGCTATACAGTGTGAAGTACAGACACTGTGCCATCGCATGGCATCATGAGGCAGCTATATTGCTGTACAATGCATAATATGTACACATTGCATAGTCATAACTGCATGCATACCCATGATATAACTGTGGATTGTGACCCACGATGCTGAGGTGTATACACATAAAACCATGCTGTGTCAAGTGACAGGTCACTGCAGGACCTACAGATGACACCCCTGTACAACAAGTACAGGGTCTTAGCTGCCTGGCAACTATGTCCACACATAGCGGACATGTCAATTCACCATTTCCCACATGACATTGATGTACCACACACACAAGGTGCACAGCTAATGGTGATGTCCTTCAGCAGCAAGGAAAATGTACAGTATCTGTGGCCTGATGTGGTGTCAATGTCTGTTTTTGGAAAGCTTTTTAAAAAAAAGGTGAAAAATTAAC
>NC_056726.1:662587403-662658724 GCF_019279795.1 Protopterus annectens | reverse complement strand
ATCATCAGACTGGTGTAATTTTTCTCAACACACACTAGCTGTGTCAGAAACAAATATAATGATCATCATCTGTACAGTGCTGAGTAAGTACCTCCCAAGACATCTGCAACAGCTGGAAAGGACGCAGAAATACCTCACTAAAAGAATCATAGGCCTAAAGCAGATTCCCTATGCTGACCATCTAAGAAAACTCCAGCTATACTCTGTGGAATATCGTCTACTCAGAGGTGATCTCTGCTTAACATACAAGGCCGTCAAACCCTGAGCTGTTGGACATGCTCCACTTAAAGAAATCCCAATCCCTCAGAGCCACATGCTCCAGGGATCTAAACCTTGTCATCACAATGAACAAAACATGCTGGAGGGATAGGTTCCTGACCCAGAGATTCCCCATACTCTGGAATAGACTGCCCATACATGTCAAGAAGAGTGCCTCCTTGACCCTCTTCAAAAAGAACCTTGACGATTGGATGGGAATTAGGAAAGTCACCCCAGGGATCACGTCAGTTGCCCTGCTAGACAGGGGTCCAGGGAAATAAATATTGTGGGAAGAAATATCCAGGGAATTGTTATGGCTCGGCTTGTATAGGCCCTAGGGCCGACAGCCTAATACCAACATGTGAACCTATGAAAAATGACTGTTAGGTGAGTACTGCCTTGTACTGATTGAGGTCTGTAATATGAATCACACATCTAAGGTGTCAAACACAACATCTCCTAAAGATAGTGGAGGTGTGATGGTCCTGTGAATCATGAGCAAGTGCTGGTATCTAAGATTGATACTGAGTTGCTGCAACAATGGGATCTCCTGGTTGCAGGGGAACCATTAAATCTTGATCTAACAGTGCATGACCTGGACTTTGACTAAGAGTTTCTATCATGTGTTGCAGAAGACTTGATAAGGCCTGCTTCCCTTTTTTGTTGTGTCACCTGTAATCAGGGCAATACTTTCCTGGGAAACATGGGGGGTGACCTGTTCATCCCCTACATGTGCGTGTAGTCCTGTCTATGTCTGGTTATATTTCCAATGTGAGTCTGGTAAATCATTGGTAGTGTGTGCATGGAGGTGGATACGAATGCTGTGTGTGCCACCATACTGCACATGAGGATCATTATGACTTTTTCTTTGGCCTTTACCATTCCTATGTACTGGAGTAATTCCTCATGTATACCATGTAATGCTCTAGCCATCTATACCTGAGTCTGTGTCAGTGACCTGTACCTGAATTATGTCATGGTGTTTCTAGTGCTGGGCAGCTATGTTATGTATATCACAGGAACTAACTCTGAAGTATCCTTTGCCTGGTGTTACAGTGTGCACTTTTACCTTTAAAACAGCAGTGTCTTCATCAAGGTCTTCCAGCTGTTTACAAGAAACTGGTATCGAGATGCATGTTTTCACCTTCCCCCTGTTGTGACATAATTTCCTAACTGGTTTGTGTGTGTATGAGCCCATGTCACAGCTTATGGAATTATCGCACTGACATAATGTTGTTGCAATTATTTTTGTAATACTTCTAAAGCTGCATGAATCTGCTCTTCTCGAAAACATTAAAAAAAGCACATGGCAAAGCATCTATAGCCGAATCCTTGGCAGTTGTTGTAAATGTGGTATTCCTGTATAGGGGTCTGCAGTATACAATGTACACTATATAGAAATATATTTGATAAGTCTCAACTGAGCAATCTTATTTGTCCTTGGAGAGTTTTATTACGTTCTTGGCACTTGATTTAAATCTAGCATTCCGACATGGGGTGTGTAATGAGATTGTAATGTGCACTGGACAGATGCAGGGGGTTTCATATACTATCCCTTAATTTTTTTTTTTTAGTTTGTTCTCCACCTCGGTGAGTGACTTTTCCCAATTTTGCACTATATGTTAATGTTTGAAGCTGTGAGGTACTGTTCCACTACAAAATTAGTCACCCTTCTCTGTTTGTGAAACCAAATCTCTATTCTTTCTGTCAATTGGTGATGAAGGCTTTGTAGCTGCTTATATTAAAACAGTCTGCTGTAGTCTGTACTTCAGTCACCCCACAATTGCTCTTTTCCATCCTTTACTAAACAGAAATAGACATTCCAGTGCACTTCCAGTACAGAACTGCCTACAAGAACTAGTTAAGCCTGCTCACTATTCCACAAACTAGAACTGACTTACTTCGCCCATACAAGTATTTCAGCCTGTGCTCTTCTCTAAAATTTAAATTAAACTAAATTACTCGGTCACATTTGCCTTAACTGTGCACTTCTCAATCAAATATTTTAAGCACCAGACATTATGGAAAGCCTGTTAGCAGTTGGTATCCTCATGCAGAGTAGGAACTGCCTTATGACCACTGATAATGAGATCTTAGTTAACACAAATAACTCTGTTCATGAGAGGTGCCAATATGTAACTAATCTGGAGGCACCTGTTTCACCTAAAGCCATGCATACTGAGCCCCATACAGTCACAGCATTAGCTCACTGCCACCACATTCTTATATAAATCTCATTAAAATATCCTGTAGTGAGGGCATTAAAAGTCTCAACCAAAGCTTTATAGAACTAGTAAGAATAGGTCTAAACAGAAATTCTCTAACCCATCTTCTTCATGTACACCTACAGCATTAAGTCACTGAGAGTGAGATTTTTCCCCAGTCTTGTATGTTTAACAAAAATATCTTAGTGATTTTTGACACAGTTACTAGGTACATAGAGTCCCCAGAGTCTATATTAAAATCAAGAAAAAACAAAACCGTGAACGCTTATATGAGCGAAAACGGAAAACATCGAACTCCTTATTGTGGGAGGCTGTGCCCCCCCTCACCCCCCACTAACTATATATTCCTACTCCGAGATCGCACCATAGTGAGGAAAGGGCAAATATACCAATTCCCACTGTACCATGATCCCAAAACACCCCCTTTGATGTCCGCCATTTTTGCTCATATGAGCGTTCGCGGTTTAGTCCGTTTGAGATTCCAATATAGACCTGAGTCCCCATTCACAACACTGGGCAAGGATAAGGTAACAGTCAGTTTGCTTTTAGGTGTTTCCCTGCTCGTTCCCCCGCTCCTGCCTAGAGGTAGTCCTCTTTAAATAATTCCCGCGTGGCACCCGATGTCTGCTGACGCGAAGATTGCAACCTCGGTGCGAATGCACAGGCTGACTCCTACTACTAAGATTACAGTCTACCATCCCCAACAAAAAAGGGTAGTCCTCTTTAAATAATTCCCGCGTGGCACCCGATAATACACGTTGACGCCGAAAGATTGCAACCTCGGTGCGAATGCACAGGCTGACTCCTACTACTAAGATTACAGTCTACCATCCCCAACGAAAAAGGGTAAAAACAAATACCCTTGCGATATTTTTTATCACTGGAAAGCGTTTAACTGGCAGGAAATAAAACATTACCTTTCTCCTCACCTGGCAGCCCTTGTCCAAGCAGCCTATAAATATATTAAACCTAAAGCCCCAATATTGTTCTTACATGCAGGCAGTGTGAAGCTAAGCAGTGTGGACACTAACTTCACCTTAATATGCCCACCAGTACAGGCTGTTAAGATATAAGCTTTAAGAATAACCTGCGTTTTAATCGCAGAATAGTGTACTTACAAGCAGCTGGCCTTTAAGACCCTGAAAACTCCTGACTGGTGTATTCCTGACATCAGCGAGTTTTCTTAGTCCCCACCTGCTTTTCCGCCATTTTTAAATGAAAAGAAGTTGTGTTTCCCTGCTCGTTCCCCCGCTCCTGCCTAGAGGTACATTATTTAACTGAAATATTGTGTTATATGTTCCTATGCTATCTCTGATCTGGACAATACTGTATTGTGTATCAATTTATCCTGCCCATCTTGTTTGTATCAGACTAACAGAACTAACTTTACAGAGGCAACATAGTGATCAAGTAAAACAATAGCGTTTTACTGTAGTGAAATTGCAGTTGATTCATTTGTAAGTTAGTTAGAATAAGCATCTGTTTTCTCAACGACATGTGTTGCAATTAGATGTACACGCACTGTGATTTATTTCGCATAACTCAGTTGAAATGCAGCTTACCTGACTGTATGTTTGAATAGCTATTGCATACCTACAAATAAGTGATAAATACACGTGTAGTGCTCTGTGTTGTGGGTCTGGGGAACAGCGTACTCATTGTTATTTATGGCATACTCGTTTTTATTTTGGAAGTGCTGTAAAATACTTCACTAAGCTGTCCGTGGCGTTTACTAGTGTGTAAAGCGTCAGTTAATGCACTCTCACAAATAATTTGCTTGTACCTCTAACCCTGATTGAACTGAATGTTGTTTTAAGAAAACAAAGTTTATTGTGGATGTATATACTGTTTTATGGATTGAGTCTTACCTATTTAGTGATCTTTTTTCCTGCTGAAAACGCAACCAGTTTATTACCACTAACTATTTGAATGTGACTGCTGTGCTTATATGTTTTCCTAACTCAGGGCTCACACTACCACTTTACTAAAATTTCTCTGTTCCTTTTTATTCTCTATCTTAGGTAGTCCTCTTTAAATAATTCCCACGTGGCACCCGATAAAACGCGTTGACGCCGAAAGATTGCAACCTCGGTGCGAATGCACAGGCTGACTCCTACTACTAAGATTACAGTCTACCACCCCCAACAAAAAAGGGTAAACACAAATACCCTTGCGATATTTTTTATCACTGGAAAGCGTCTAACTGGCAGGAAATAAAACATTAGCTTTCTCCTAATCTGGCAGCCCTTGTCCTAGCTGCCTATAAATTTATTAAACCTAAAGCCCCTATATTGTTCTTACATGCAGGCAGTGTGAAGCTAAGCAGTGTGGACACTAACTTCACCTTAATATGCCCACCATTACAGTCTGTTAAGATATAAGCTTTAAGAAAAACCTGCGTTTTAATCGCAGAATAGTGTACTTACAAGCAGCTGGCCTTTAAGACCCTGAAAACTCCTGACTGGTGTATCCCCGCTCCGTTTCGCCCTCGCTTCGCTCGGGCTCGCTCCGCGCCCCACCCTGTGTGTAAAGCGTCAGTTAATGCACTCTCACAATTAATTTGCTTGTACCTCTAACCCTGATTGAACTGAATGTTGTTTTAAGAAAACAAAGTTTATTGTGGATGTATATACTGTTTTATGGATTGAGTCTTACCTATTTAGTGATCTTTTTTCCTGCTGAAAACGCAACCAGTTTATTACCACTAACTATTTGAATGTGACTGCTGTGCTTATATGTTTTCCTAACTCAGGGCTCACACTACCACTTTACTAAAATTTCTCTGTTCCTTTTTATTCTCTATCTTAGGTAGTCCTCTTTAAATAATTCCCACGTGGCACCAGATAATACGCGTTGACGCCGAAAGATTGCAACCTCGGTGCGAATGCACAGGCTGACTCCTACTACTAAGATTACAGTCTACCATCCCCAACAAAAAAGGGTAAACACAAATACCCTTGCGATAGTTTTTTATCACTGGAAAGCGTCTAACTGGCAGGAAATAAAACATTAGCTTTCTCCTAACCTGGCAGCCCTTGTCCTAGCTGCCTATAAATTTATTAAACCTAAAGCCCCTATATTGTTCTTACATGCAGGCAGTGTGAAGCTAAGCAGTGTGGACACTAACTTCACCTTAATATGCCCACCATTACAGGCTGTTAAGATATAAGCTTTAAGAAAAACCTGCGTTTTAATCGCAGAATAGTGTACTTACAAGCAGCTGGCCTTTAAGACCCTGAAAACTCCTGACTGGTGTATCCCCGCTCCGCTTCGCTCGGGCTCACTCCACGCCCCACCCTGTGTGTAAAGCATCAGTTAATGCACTCTCACAATTAATTTGCTTGTACCTCTAACCCTGATTGAACTGAATGTTGTTTTAAGAAAACAAAGTTTATTGTGGATGTATATACTGTTTTATGGATTGAGTCTTACCTATTTAGTGATCTTTTTTCCTGCTGAAAACGCAACCAGTTTATTACCACTAACTATTTGAATGTGACTGCTGTGCTTATATGTTTTCCTAACTCAGGGCTCACACTACCACTTTACTAAAATTTCTCTGTTCCTTTTTATTCTCTATCTTAGGTAGTCCTCTTTAAATAATTCCCGCGTGGCACCCGATATGTCTGGCGTTGGCGAAAGATTGCAACCTCGGTGCGAATGCACAGGCTGACTCCTACTACTAAGATTACAGTCTACCATCCCCAACAAAAAAGGGTAAACACAAATACCCTTGCGATATTTTTTATCACTGGAAAGCGTCTAGCTGGCAGGAAATAAAACATTAGCTTTCTCCTAACTTGGCAGCCCTTGTCCTAGCTGCCTATAAATGTATTAAACCTAAAGCCCCTATATTGTTCTTACATGCAGGCAGTGTGAAGCTAAGCAGTGTGGACACTAACTTCACCTTAATATGCCCACCATTACAGGCTGTTAAGATATAAGCTTTAAGAAAAACCTGCGTTTTAATCGCAGAATAGTGTACGTACAAGCAGCTGGCCTTTAAGACCCTGAAAACTCCTGACTGGTGTATTCCTGACGTCAGCGAGTTTTCTTAGTCCCCACCTGCTTTTCTGCCATTTTTAAATGAAAAGAAGTTGTGTTTCCCTGCTCGTTCCCCCGCTCCTGCCTAGAGGTACATTATTTAACTGAAATATTGTGTTATATGTTCCTATGCTATCTCTGATCTGGACAATACTGTATTGTGTATCAATTTATCCTGCCCATCTTGTTTGTATCAGACTAACAGAACTAACTTTACAGAGGCAACAAAGTGATCAAGTTAAACGATAGTGTTTTACTGTAGTGAAATTGCAGTTGATTACTTTGTAAGTTAGTTAGAATAAGCATCTGTTTTCTCAACGACATGTGTTGCAATTAGATGTACACGCACTGTGATTTATTTCGCATAACTCAGTTGAAATGCAGCTTACCTGACTGTATGTTTGAATAGCTATTGCATACCTACAAATAAGTGATAAATACACGTGTAGTGCTCTGTGTTGTGGGTCTGGGGAACAGCGTACTCATTGTTATTTATGGCATACTCGTTTTTATTTTGGAAGTGCTGTAAAATACTTCACTAAGCTGTCCGTGACGTTTACTAGTGTGTAAAGCGTCAGTTAATGCACTCTCACAATTAATTTGCTTGTACCTCTAACCCTGATTGAACTGAATGTTTTTTTAAGAAAACAAAGTTTATTGTGGATGTATATACTGTTTTATGGATTGAGTCTTACCTATTTAGTGATCTTTTTTCCTGCTGAAAACGCAACCAGTTTATTACCACTAACTATTTGAATGTGACTGCTGTGCTTATATGTTTTCCTAACTCAGGGCTCACACTACCACTTTACTAAAATTTCTCTGTTCCTTTTTATTCTCTATCTTAGGTAGTCCTCTTTAAATAATTCCGTGGCACCCGATGTCTGGCGTTGGCGCGAAGATTGCAACCTCGGTGCGAATGCACAGGCTGACTCCTACTACTAAGATTACAGTCTACCATCCCCAACAAAAAAGGGTAAACACAAATACCCTTGCGATATTTTTTATCACTGGAAAGCGTCTAACTGGCAGGAAATAAAACATTAGCTTTCTCCTAACCTGGCAGCCCTTGTCCTAGCTGCCTATAAATTTATTAAACCTAAAGCCCCTATATTGTTCTTACATGCAGGCAGTGTGAAGCTAAGCAGTGTGGACACTAACTTCACCTTAATATGCCCACCATTACAGGCTGTTAAGATATAAGCTTTAAGAAAAACCTGCGTTTTAATCGCAGAATAGTGTACTTACAAGCAGCTGGCCTTTAAGACCCTGAAAACTCCTGACTGGTGTATCCCCGCTCCGCTTCGCTCGGGCTCGCTCCGTGCCCCACCCTGTGTGTAAAGCGTCAGTTAATGCACTCTCACAATTAATTTGCTTGTACCTCTAACCCTGATTGAACTGAATGTTGTTTTAAGAAAACAAAGTTTATTGTGGATGTATATACTGTTTTATGGATTGAGTCTTACCTATTTAGTGATCTTTTTTCCTGCTGAAAACGCAACCAGTTTATTACCACTAACTATTTGAATGTGACTGCTGTGCTTATATGTCTTCCTAACTCAGGGCTCACACTACCACTTTACTAAAATTTCTCTGTTCCTTTTTATTCTCTATCTTAGGTAGTCCTCTTTAAATAATTCCTGCGTGGCACCCGATAATACGCGTTGACGCCGAAAGATTGCAACCTCGGTGCGAATGCACAGGCTGACTCCTACTACTAAGATTACAGTCTACCATCCCCAACAAAAAAGGGTAAACACAAATACCCTTGCGATATTTTTTATCACTGGAAAGCGTCTAACTGGCAGGAAATAAAACATTAGCTTTCTCCTAACCTGGCAGCCCTTGTCCTAGCTGCCTATAAATTTATTAAACCTAAAGCCCCTATATTGTTCTTACATGCAGGCAGTGTGAAGCTAAGCAGTGTGGACACTAACTTCACCTTAATATGCCCACCATTACAGGCTGTTAAGATATAAGCTTTAAGAAAAACCTGCGTTTTAATCGCAGAATAGTGTACTTACAAGCAGCTGGCCTTTAAGACCCTGAAAACTCCTGACTGGTGTATCCCAGCTCCGCTTCGCCCTCGCTTCGCTCGGGCTCGCTCCGCGCCCCACCCTGTGTGTAAAGCGTCAGTTAATGCACTCTCACAATTAATTTGCTTGTACCTCTAACCCTGATTTAACTGAATGTTGTTTTAAGAAAACAAAGTTTATTGTGGATGTATATACTGTTTTATGGATTGAGTCTTACCTATTTAGTGATCTTTTTTCCTGCTGAAAACGCAACCAGTTTATTACCACTAACTATTTGAATGTGACTGCTGTGCTTATATGTTTTCCTAACTCAGGGCTCACACTACCACTTTACTAAAATTTCTCTGTTCCTTTTTATTCTCTATCTTAGGTAGTCCTCTTTAAATAATTCCCGCGTGGCACCCGATAATGTCTGGCGTTGGCCGAAGATTGCAACCTCGGTGCGAATGCACAGGCTGACTCCTACTACTAAGATTACAGTCTACCATCCCCAACAAAAAAGGGTAAACACAAATACCCTTGCGATATTTTTTATCACTGGAAAGCGTCTAACTGGCAGGAAATAAAACATTAGCTTTCTCCTAACCTGGCAGCCCTTGTCCTAGCTGCCTATAAATTTATTAAACCTAAAGCCCCTATATTATTCTTACATGCAGGCAGTGTGAAGCTAAGCAGTGTGGACACTAACTTCACCTTAATATGCCCACCATTACAGGCTGTTAAGATATAAGCTTTAAGAAAAACCTCCGTTTTAATCGCAGAATAGTGTACTTACAAGCAGCTGGCCTTTAAGACCCTGAAAAATCCTGACTGGTGTATTCCTGATGTCAGCGAGTTTTCTTAGTCCCCACCTGCTTTTCCGCCATTTTTAAATGAAAAGAAGTTGTGTTTCCCTGCTCGTTCCCCCGCTCCTGCCTAGAGGTACATTATTTAACTGAAATATTGTGTTATATGTTCCTATGCTATCGCTGATCTGGACAATACTGTATTGTGTATCAATTTATCCTGCCCATCTTGTTTGTATCAGACTAACAGAACTAACTTTACAGAGGCAACAAAGTGATCAAGTAAAACGATAGCGTTTTACTGTAGTGAAATTGCAGTTGATTAATTTGTAAGTTAGTTAGAATAAGCATCTGTTTTCCCAACGACATGTGTTGCAATTAGATGTACACGCACTATGATTTATTTCGCATAACTCAGTTGAAATGCAGCTTACCTGACTGTATGTTTGAATAGCTATTGCATACCTACAAATAAGTGATAAATACACGTGTAGTGCTCTGTGTTGTGGGTCTGGGGAACAGCGTACTCATTGTTATTTATGGCATACTCGTTTTTATTTTGGAAGTGCTGTAAAATACTTCACTAAGCTGTCCGTGGCGTTTACTAGTGTGTAAAGCGTCAGTTAATGCACTCCCACAATTAATTTGCTTGTTCCTCTAACCCTGATTGAACTGAATGTTTTTTTAAGAAAACAAAGTTTATTGTGGATGTATATACTGTTTTATGGATTGAGTCTTACCTATTTAGTGATCTTTTTTCCTGCTGAAAACGCAACCAGTTTATTACCACTAACTATTTGAATGTGACTGCTGTGCTTATATGTTTTCCTAACTCAGGGCTCACACTACCACTTTACTAAAATTTCTCTGTTCCTTTTTATTCTCTATCTTAGGTAGTCCTCTTTAAATAATTCCTGCGTGGCACCCGATGTCTGGCGTTGATGCCGAAGATTGCAACCTCGGTGCGAATGCACAGGCTGACTCCTACTACTAAGATTACAGTCTACCATCCCCAACAAAAAGGGTAAACACAAATACCCTTGCGATATTTTTATCACTGGAAAGCGTCTAACTGGCAGGAAATAAAACATTAGCTTTCTCCTAACCTGGCAGCCCTTGTCCTAGCTGCCTATAAATTTATTAAACCTAAAGCCCCTATATTGTTCTTACATGCAGGCAGTGTGAAGCTAAGCAGTGTGGACACTAACTTCACCTTAATATGCCCACCATTACAGGCTGTTAAGATATAAGCTTTAAGAAAAACCTGCGTTTTAATCGCAGAATAGTGTACTTACAAGCAGCTGGCCTTTAAGACCCTGAAAACTCCTGACTGGTGTATCCCCGCTCCGCTTCGCCCTCGCTTCGCTCGGGCTTGCTCCGCGCCCCACCCTGTGTGTAAAGCGTCAGTTAATGCACTCTCACAATTAATTTGCTTGTACCTCTAACCCTGATTGAACTGAATGTTGTTTTAAGAAAACAAAGTTTATTGTGGATGTATATACTGTTTTATGGATTGAGTCTTACCTATTTAGTGATATTTTTTCCTGCTGAAAACGCAACCAGTTTATTACCACTAACTATTTGAATGTGACTGCTGTGCTTATATGTTTTCCTAACTCAGGGCTCACACTACCACTTTACTAAAATTTCTCTGTTCCTTTTTATTCTCTATCTTAGGTAGTCCTCTTTAAATAATTCCCGCGTGGCACCCGATAATACGCGATGCCGAAAGATTGCAACCTCGGTGCGAATGCACAGGCTGACTCCTACTACTAAGATTACAGTCTACCATCCCCAACAAAAAAGGGTAAACACAAATACCCTTGCGATATTTTTTATTACTGGAAAGCGTCTAACTGGCAGGAAATAAAACATTAGCTTTCTCCTAACCTGGCAGCCCTTGTCCTAGCTGCCTATAAATTTATTAAATCTAAAGCCCCTATATTGTTCTTACATGCAGGCAGTGTGAAGCTAAGCAGTGTGGACACTAACTTCACCTTAATATGCCCACCATTACAGGCTGTTAAGATATAAGCTTTAAGAAAAACCTGCGTTTTAATCGCAGAATAGTGCACTTACAAGCAGCTGGCCTTTAAGACCCTGAAAACTCCTGACTGGTGTATCCCCGCTCCGCTTCGCTTCGCTCGGGCTCGCTCCGCGCCCCACCCTGTGTGTAAAGCGTCAGTTAATGCACTCTCACAATTAATTTGCTTGTACCTCTAACCCTGATTGAACTGAATGTTGTTTTAAGAAGACAAAGTTTATTGTGGATGTATATACTGTTTTATGGATTGAGTCTTACCTATTTAGTGATCTTTTTTCCTGCTGAAAACGCAACCAGTTTATTACCACTAACTATTTGAATGTGACTGCTGTGCTTATATGTTTTCCTAACTCAGGGCTCACACTACCACTTTACTAAAATTTCTCTGTTCCTTTTTATTCTCTATCTTAGGTAGTCCTCTTTAAATAATTCCCGCGTGGCACCCGATAATACGCGTTGACGCCGAAAGATTGCAACCTCGGTGCGAATGCACAGGCTGACTCCTACTACTAAGATTACAGTCTACCATCCCCAACAAAAAAGGGTAAACACAAATACCCTTGCGATATTTTTTATCACTGGAAAGCGTCTAACTGGCAGGAAATAAAACATTAGCTTTCTCCTAACCTGGCAGCCCTTGTCCTAGCTGCCTATAAATTTATTAAACCTAAAGCCCCTATATTGTTCTTACATGCAGGCAGTGTGAAGCTAAGCAGTGTGGACACTAACTTCACCTTAATATGCCCACCATTACAGGCTGTTAAGATATAAGCTTTAAGAAAAACCTGCGTTTTAATCGCAGAATAGTGTACTTACAAGCAGCTGGCCTTTAAGACCCTGAAAACTCCTGACTGGTGTATTCCCGCTCCGCTTCACCCTCGCTTTGCTCAGGCTCGCTCCGCGCCCCACCCTGCCCCCATATCCCACCCGCCCCCACTACCTCTACATTTATTCAGTCAAATAGCCCCTCCCACTACCTTTCACCTATTACAATTCGCCCCCAATCTGCTACTACTCCTCCCATACTTTCAGCCTTACTCTCTCACCAAGTAAAGTCTTCTAGCCCTCCCACCTTGACTTCCTCTTCCTTAGGTCATCATGGGCAAACTCACATTTAGCATTACCCCTCTCATAGCAATTTACCTACTTATTCCCTACTATTTAACTAGATATGAAAACCAAACTCTACTGGAAATCCCCTTCCCAAAGGGACACACTTCCAACCATCCAAACCTATCCTCCCTAGTTACCTTTACTTCCCCATACCTTGACAACAGGATAAGCTCCAAAATGGTGCATCTTACCCTCTACCATTCTAAGATATCAACCAATAGAGCCTATCAAAAACTGATCTGTAAACTTCAAAGATTCTTAGACCACCTAAAAAAAATGTATTACCACATACGGGGATATCCACTCCAACCCAGGTCCTACCAAGATCCTGGACTCAAACATTCCCAAACTCACCCATACTTCTACAGGCTCCCTGCTCATATTCCATCTCAACTTAAGAAGCTTGAATAACAAAGTTCACAATCTTCATGCTATCTTAGCTACTCACTCCCCTGATATTATGTGCTTATCGGAAACTTGGCTAAAACCCTCCACCAAGGACGAAGAGATAATCCCACCTGGGTATAACATCCACAGGTTAGACAGGGATACCAAAAGGGGGGGGGGCATAGCTGTTATGTATAGGAATACAATGAATGTCACCAGGTATTCATCACAACCTCCTAAAGCCTCTAATATTGAACTAATGGCTCTAAAGATCTGCCTAAACACCCAAAAATCGATAAATCTTATTGTTATGTATATTCCACCAGGGAAGAACACTGAAAAATTAGAACTACCTCTTAGCTATTTAACAACTAACTACCCTCAAGAAACCATAGTACTTGGGGATTTCAATATTGACTGGTCTCACTGCACTGCAAAAATTAACCCCCTTCCAATCAACCTACATGGCTTCTCCCAAAATATCGCATCACCAACTAGAATAGGAAATGCTCAACAAAAAGAAAGCACCATTGACTGGATACTAACCAATAAGGATCCACTAAAATATACGTCGGGAACCCTTCCCAACGACCTTAGCGACCACCTAATCACCTATATTATCAAACACAGAAACTCAACAACTAATCCCCCTCTATATAGATCTGTAAGAAATAAGAAGAATTTTAACGAACAACAATTTCTTACTGAACTTAAATCCTGTCACTGGTCCATCCTCAAAACCCTACCCCTACAGGAGAGTGTTACTTACTTTAACAATACTTTCCTCAACATACTTGACCGTCATGCCCCCATTCGGAAAATTAGAACCAAAGAACGTATAGCACCTTGGCTAACCAGGGAGACCAAAACTAAAATCAAACTCCGTGACCAGGCCTGGAACAAATGGAGAGCCAGCAAAACTCCCCTGGACCGCATTAAATTCCAACAACTCAGAAACTCGACTAAAACAGCCATTGTTCAAGACAAAAAACAGTATTACTGCCACCTCCAAGACAAACACCAGAAGAACCCTAAAAAGTTCTGGGCTGGGTTTAATAACCTCCTCCATCCTGGGAAATCTACCACCCCCACCCCTGAGAAACTCATAGGGAAAAATCCTGTCGAAATTGCTAACTCCTTTAACTCCTTTTTTACGGATACCATACAGTCTCTAGCCACCCAAATAACTAATACTTCCTCATCACCCAATTACGCTTGTGACTCAACTCCACCTTCCTTTAAATTAGAACCTGTACCTACCCAGTACATCCGCTCCCTCTTAAAAAAACTCAGACCAACCACCCTAGCGGCAGATCACCTCCCAGCGGAATGCCTTCAGATAGCGTCAGATGCTATATCCTATCCTGTATCAATTTTGATCAACAGGACTATTAACGAAGCCACAATCCCATCTATTTGGAAAATCTCATACATCATCCCTCTCCATAAAGGTGGTACCTCCACGGAAACTTCCAACTATAGACCGATAGCAATCCTGTCTCCTCTAGCTAAAATCATGGAGAGGTGTGTTCACAGACAACTTCTGAACTTCCTTACCCTTAATAGTCTCCTGTCTAATTCCCAACACGGGTTTCGCCCCTATCATAGTACCACCACTGCTCTCCTCTCCTTTATTGACTCAATCAATAATAACCGTAATAATAAACTCATATCCTCTGCTCTCTTTCTGGACCTATCGAAAGCTTTCGACATGGTCAACCACCAGCTTCTGCTCCAAACCCTGGAAGGCTTACATCTAGATAACCCTGCCCTAAATTGGTTCAAAGCCTACCTCACTGGTAGGCAACAGGCTGTACAATGGAAAAACAGGCTATCTGGCCTACTCCCCAACACCATTGGCGTCCCCCAGGGCTCCATACTTGGTCCCCTTCTCTTCTCAGTCTTCATCAACAATCTTCACCTAGTTATACCCATAGCCACCTGCATTCAATATGCAGATGACTCTACCCTGATCTGTTCTGACATCTCCCTCTCACAACTCCAAATAAAAACCCAGAACTGTTTCACGAAAATCGAAAACTGGTTCACTGAACTGAAACTACTACTTAATCCCGCAAAAACCAAGTTGCTGCTATTTTTCCCCTCAGCAGCCACTCCCCTAGGTAATGTACCTCTATCTCCTAACAATTTCTCATTCCATGTAAAATCCACCAACGGGACCATCATAGAGCCTGTTCCCAGCACTAAACTATTAGGAGTAACTATTGACCACAGGCTGAAATTCGACACTCACAATAGCAATACCATCAGGACAGTTAATAAAAAACTCGGTGCAATGTATCGTATTAAGAATTTTCTGACCCCTCATGCCAAGCTAACCATTGCTCACACTCATCTTCTCTCTACCCTCCTGTACGCTTCCCCTATCCTATCTTTCCTCAATAAGCGCAAACTCAACATGCTCTCCGTTGCCTATAATCACATAGCTAGATTTATAACTGGAACTCCCTACCGTACTCATCACTGCCTTAACCTAAGGAAACTTGACTGGCTTGAACTGCCCAATCTTCTCAACTTCACCCAACTCACGGAAGTATTTAAAATAATTAACCAACCTGATAGAGTCCCTGCTCTGAGCAAAGTATTTTCACCCTACTCAAACCTTAATTGCCTCCGTTCAGCTAATAGTGTTCAAATAAAAAACATCATATCCAAGAACTCTGGCGGTGATGCCATCTATGCCAACTCCATAGGGAAAACCTGGAATTCACTTCCAACCAAATTAAGAAGTATATCCTCACTTAACTTATTTAAAATTAACCTCAGCCAATTCCTGAAATCACACTGGTTATGTCCTTGCCCTAAACCAGACTAAACCCAGCCAACAACCACCTCACTAGACTCTTCACTTCCTGGTAGACTAGTATCTCCTCCTCTACCTTTCCCTCTCCAACCTACCTCCTCCGCGTATGTATTGTGAATCAGTCACACGTGGTGTTTGATGTACTCATTTATACCTATGTTAAAGTATAAATTTTTTTTCTCTGTATGTTCAATTTTTCTCTGTATGTTTAAATTCTCTTAGTGTATTATGTTGAAGCTTTTCTCCCCGGGCCTCTACTGAAAAAGGATATGTATCCAGCTAGACCAGCCCAGTCAACAAATGTAAAATAAAATAAATAAAATAAAGGTGCCAGATTCTCTAATTTTGCAAAGGTCATAAAGACCCTTTCTCAGTGCAAGTATGACATGGTGGGTTCATGTGAGAATGACCTGCGATGCAAATGACAGATGTGCAGAGAGACATGTGAGAACTTCCCATGCATTTGACAAAAGCAAGTAAGACTTGGTTGCTGAGTGGAATCCTTCCTTCACCAAGCCTTTATCCCCCTATCATGTCTGCCTTTGTCCAGATTACTTGCACTAAGAGGTATGTTCTTAAGGGATCACCTGCACCTCTTATTCAAAGGTTTCCACACACTGGGTAAAGAGTGCTGCCCCACAGTGCCTTTTTAAGGCAGAGTCCAGTCAATGGAAATTTCACTGTAGCAAATTCATAAAATCCCAGCATGGACCTCATTGAAGTGGCTCTTCTTAATGCCATATATCTTTAACGACAAATTACCTGATTGTGTGTCTCTCTTATATTCGGAACATATTTATGTTAGTATAATTACTGAAATTTAGTCTAAATGTAAATAAAGCACTCTGTGCCTGGGGTTTATGCCTACCATGGCTTCTGACCTGATAGTAGCTTGGGTGGTGTCTATATTTTTCAAAGATCACATCATTTACAGTCAGATGCCTGGAAAACAACAAATGGAACTCCTAGAACTCCAGCTCCCTATAAAAAAAGATACAGTACCTGCTTCTAACCTGCTACTCCTCCATGTCCTTAGGTGATCATGCTAGATTTCTGAAAGTATTAAAATATTCCCTATAGACATGAATGGCCTTATGGAAACAGATAAAAAGGAAAGAACACATAGCTATAATAAGAAATGCAAAGTGCAAATAACAATGCTGCAGGAGACATTTGAAAAGAAATGAGCATGTGAATTTGACAGAGGATTTCAGAATGGCTATCCAACTGAATATCAGGGACAGATGGGAGGGAAAATAATTACACTAATTGCTAGAGGAGCTCCAATAGTGATAGAAGAGAAAAAAAGATAATAATGGTAGATTTATGGTAGAAGGATTATAATAGCATGTATTTCTGTTCCACAGAAAAATGCTATTACAGAGCTTAAGAACATTTTGGGAGAAATAATCAGCTTCTAGAAGGGACAATATAACAAAAATAGGTAGATGTCTGAAGACATTTATGAAAATATTTGGTGTGGAAGATGTGAATTCAGTAGTATGAACTTGGACAGAATTTATGTACTGTTTTCCAAGGTACAGTAATTGGGCTAGACGAGGTAGAAATTATATTTAACATGAACATTTACATTAAACTGAAAGCTTTGACACACACATGCAATACCATTTTCTGATCCTGCACCAATAAAAACTAAGATAAAAAATGCATGGTAATGAAGTAAAAATAAGACTCTGATGCTTTCCCACCTACCCATCAAAAAGGTATGAATTTAAGGAATGGGTACTTGAAATTATTTGAGAGTTGTTAGGGAAGACAGAAAGATCTTCAGAAATTATAGCTAGTGACTGGGATAAAACGAAAATGGAGTTTCAAAATAGGGTCGAAATAAGAGAGAGAGATATGGTTAAGAAGTAAAACAAATTATTTAGAGCGACTGACAAATATTGAAGTATTGCAGAATAAGGGGGATTTCACAGAACAAGAGAAGGAGCAACAAATACAGAGTGCTAAAGTAAATATAAGGGGGTATCCAGATAATATGCATCAGTCTAGAAAGATTGCAGTTAAGCACTATTTTTGTTAACTCCAGAGCACAAAAACTTTTAGCACAACAACTTAGTCAAAAGAATGTCAAAAGGGCTGTCGCCAATCTTAGGGAACCTATAACAAGAAAAATAACCAGAGATTCTGTAGATGTTTTAGAGCTATAGCAGGCATTTTATTACAATTTGTGTAAAGCAGATACATGTGGAAATCTATAAAGAGTTGAAATGGAAATATTAATGGAAGACTTAATTATGCCAAGGTTAGAGGTAGTATAGGGAAAACAACTAACAGTTAAGATAGGAGGTGATGAGGTAAAAGTAGAGATGTATAGTCAGTCTTCAGGAAAGTCCCTGGAACAGATGGTGTTCCTGTGGAAGTGTGGAAATTAGGACAGAAGAAAGTTATAAAGATCTAGAAGATTTTATGTCAAAAGGAGTGGAAGCTCCAACATCTTGGAAGAAATCTGCGATGGACGCGTTATCTAAAGATTGCAAAGCCCCTTTAGACCCATCTTCATATAGACCCATTTCAATTTTAACCATGATTATCAAGTGTTTGTCTTGAAAAGGGATGATGATAAAGCAAGAGGAAGTTCAAAAGATGGTGGCTGTGGGATATGGATGCAGATCCTTAAGGAGAGTAATAGCTGTACAGAATATTTTATTCATAATGTAGCAGAAAGTATTCTAAGAACTAAGCCAATACAAGAGTGGAGAAGGGAGATTTTGCCAATAGGGATGACTACAAGTAGTCGTACAGAAAATAGGCAAGAAGGGGTTGGAATTTACTGGAGAAACTTGGCAAAGGAACCAAGACATTGGCAGCAAATAACTCTAGCAGGAAAGGTAATAGAGTGGGATGAGGCTAAGAAGACATTTGGATTGCAAGCTGGAGACTGCCTTCCCTACCAGGGCTTCATCTCAGAGTACAAGCAAAGAGAAAGAGATAGGGGCATGTAAGTGAAAGACCTGCTCTTGTAGAGATTTAGTTGAATCTAGAATAGATGCAGCTGTTAAAAAAGGGACAGTTATTAGGGCATATAAAATCTTGAATGATAACTATAAGAATCAATCAGAGAAGGTAAGAAAAGACATGGACTAGTCTGGAAAAGCAATTTCCAAAAAAAAAAAAAAAAAAAATGGGAAGACATATGTATGTCTCCCAAGTATGCAACCAAGTCCAAAAATGTAAGGAGCTTTACTTGGGGAAATGGAAGAGAGGGCTTTAGAAAGTAAAAGGAGCAAGTTATATATAAATAATTGGAAATTGTAGGAACAGTGCATGCATAATAATCAGGAGGATGAGGACACAGGCTTAAGAGAAGGCATGAATTCAATAATTTGTTCTAACAGTGGACTGTTGAAGGTAACAAAGAAAATATGTGATGTATATTGTATTTAAATAGAAAAATGTTAAAATAGCTTGTTTTCTTTTCTGTTAATGTATGGTTGCCTGTGTCTTAAGTGTTAATTTAATAAAGGTGTTTACAAAATACTCCCTATAAACAAGAACTTTGTTATTTTGCAAGACTTTAGCTATCCTGCATTTAATAGGAGTATCTATGCCTCCAGTGTAGGATATGCTTAGATGTTCTTGCATTTAACAAAATATCCCTGGACTTGATAGTTAATAAATTCACTAGAGACTACAGTATTCTAGATGGGTTTCTCTTGAATATAGCTTCTGCATGTACTATTTTTAGTCACTCCTTCCTCAGTTAAGTTAGGTCATAAACTTGTGACATTTGCATTCAGAATATCCATAAATCCAAAACAAACATCTCTGAATTTGAGAACTTGAACTGGCCAAACTTCATATATTATATGATGAAATCTCAAAATTTACCTACAGCAGCACCAGCTTGGATGCTGACAAAGCAAATGGCTTCACAAATAATTTTTCACTCACACAGACAAATGCATAGAAGCAGTAGCATAACAAAGATGGGGTGAAGGGGACAGCCACCACAGGCATATTTTTGAATGCCGGCACAGAAAGGCATTTCATTGCATAAGCACTTTGTGTATGGCAAGCCAATTGCTACAGTTTAAAAAAAGAAAGAAGGCCTTTTTCATTTTATTTTTGCTGTTTAGTCAAAGAGCTGAAGGAGTAGGGAGGGAGCAGGGATACTCAGAATTTTATTTTATTTTTTCTCTTCAGTCAAAGAGCAGGGAGGGAGAAGAGATACTAAGACAGTGAACTATTTATTTTTTGCATCAAACGAAGAGCTGAAGAGGTGTGGTGCCAGATCTGAGACTGGACACAGGCACAAGATGAGCCAGCTACAGCTCTGCATAGAATTAGCAGTCCTGACCAAAGCAAAATGCATTGGACAATCAAAAAACAAAATGTCATTCCATCAACATCAATAAAACTTTACAGTTAGAGAACAATAAAAAAACAGCCTTTATACATCAGAGGCAAGACTCCTCACAGCAAGTAAAGCCTAACCAATATTGCAAGGGAAGTTAAATACAATTAGGACTACAAAAGCAATCAATGAGCTTAGGATAGGTTCTGAAGGTAAAGACAAACACATGTCATTTTTCACTATGTTAGAAAACTAAGGAATAGTACCAAACAATACTCAGAACTTACTGTAAATGGGACCATCCACTCCTATCCAATAGACGTTGCTAGTATACTGGTAAATAGGTTTAGTGTAAACTTCATTCTCAAAACATCTTTCCAAACAACAGACATACTAGAATCCCTTAAACCACCTATTATCAGCAAGGATCATGTTCTGAAGGTCCTATCAAACTCCATAAATAATTCCTCGATGGAATACTCTTGTGCTTTATGGCAGCATAGCAATTGGTGAAATGCAGGGATTATCATAGAATCAGTTACACCCCTATCATCAGCAAGGATCATGTTCTAAAGGTCCTATCAAACACTGTAAACACTTCCTTCATGGAACATGCACATGATTTTTTGGCACAGATACAACTGGCAAAATCCAGGGTTTGTTTCAACATTGTTGTCCAGTTTCATTATCTCCCGCAGTTTCGCCCCATACAGTTTGTGTGACTTGCTTAGCAACTCCATAAAGAGCCTGCTTGATTGGCCATTGGTTTCATGTATTCACATGGAGTTCTACTAGTTGTGTTTACCCTGACATAGCAGTGAATATGTCTCCAGAATCTTTCAGCTCTGCTTTGATTTCTTTAACCTGTGTAGGGGATAGCTGCTATGGCAGTGTTACTTCATCCACTGAGGTGACAGTTTCAGCATCACTGAGGATATTTACCAACACTGTCTCTACTTCCTTATATCATGGTAGGGCTTTACCATATTAGCCTTGTAGAGTTTGTGCTTCTGCTTCATGCCTGGCAACTCACCCACAAAATGACGGTCTCTTCCCTTCACTGGAATTCTGAGAGCTCCTTTCAATGCTGCCTGCAGCTTATTCTGTTAAATAAGTACAAGCACCATCAGCTTTTGTTTGTATATGCTCAGGGTCTCACTGTGCAATCATACCAGACCTTTTGCTGCTGTTGTGTTTGTTAGATGATCCAGTACCAACAAAATGCTTCTCATGTTTAGTCCTAAAATGTAGCACACATTAGAAAGGGTGACTTGTGGGAATTACATGCATCCTCCCTCTTGTCACAAACTAGGTCTAGGGGCCCCTCATCCTGTGACCATAAAGGAAGTCCTATGGCAAAAATGTGGGTTCCTTACCCATATTTTTCTGGATGGAAAAGATGATGTATGTATATGCCTTACTCGTGCTTAAATTGACTTGAAAATACTCTGTCTTGAGTGTTAAACTTCTTCACCAAGTTATTTGCTGTGAAATGGCAGGGGTGGCTTTTAAATAGTTTTCCCCATAGTGCTGACACAAAGATATCGGGAGATCTAATATAAATAATTTTGGAGAAAAACATGCACCCTGTTGGAAAATTTATGCTAGAGCATCTGACTCACTTTTGGTCTCAGAGTACAAAGCCACTGCTTCAGAATACCTTGTGTCATAGTTGACTGTCACTACATATACCGTTAACATGTGTTGCTTGGGGTACTAAGAGATCCTTTAATGTCAATGGCTACCTGCTGAAAGTGTTTTTTAATAGCAGACAATGGCATCAAATCAGACACTGCTTTGACTCCTGCCTTGCTATTCTTTTGCAATGTCTATCCAATACAATTTTGCATAATTCTTACTTTTGCATGATTCATATCTGAATGGCCTTCAAAGGAAAAAATCATGAACTATGCCCATAACTGCTTGATGGTATGCAATTGGGATTAACAGCTGCTGTATTAATTCTCTTGCCCTGTCTCTCCCACAGCATCTATTCTTTGTTCAGTAACTCCTGGTTCCAGTAGACATACTACCTTTGCCTTTCAGAGTCATGAACCTCTTTGGCAACCTTTCTGAAGTAATTTAAAGTGAGGTCTGCGAGTTGTACCACTACTGTCTCTTCCGTTATGATCCTTCCCAGTGCCCCTTCCAATGGAAGTCTAGTATTTTCCAACAGTACCACTGATTTAAATTAGTGCTATCACCATATCTCATCCACTGAAGTAACTCCTAGAAGTCCAGTACCTTCTGACAGCTTCAGATCAGGTTTAAGCTTATTATAGCTACTTATATCTTTTTCTGAATTAGCCATATTATCAGCATTTGTTGCAGGTGTGGGTATTAGCTGGATCTCCTTCTAGCTATCTTCCCCATGTACTTGTCTCCATGCCTGGCTGTTTGCAACTGTATATACAAAAGATACATTGTCATCAAACCATAATATTGGCATCATACCTCTTGGTGCAAGAATTCTGGACAAAGCCAAAAATTATGGAAGGACAAATACTCCAAAATAGAGAATTTTTAAATACTGTTCCAATAATGCTAGAACGTTGATAGAATAACAGGTTTTGTATTAACATGTATTTTCTGAAGTTTATGAAGTCTGAAACTCAAATACCTCTATTTAGTAACTTCAAACCTCAGTGATTTGTCAGAAACCAATATATTTTTGGAGGAGCACACCACAAGTACAGAGCAATCTGGACAGTTGAGAGGCATGATTAGGACATCTGCTGGGATATCATCAAGCACTACAACCTGCTTGTCTCTCTGCCTCACTAAATACGCTAAATGAACCCTGATAAGTATCACCTGAAAAAGTATACCTATTATGGCCCTAGGAGGAGAAGACTGCCCAGGCAATAAATGTTCTTTAACATCTGTAGCCTTAACAATAGTTGCACCCAATGCAAAGTATCCTTCTGAACAATAGTTTCTTTATACATCTGCCAATATAATATACATGACCTTACAAATAATATAGAGCTACTGCATCTTCAGTACAACCCACAACTACCTTGAGATTACCTTTCTTAGTTCACTCATATGACTTTTATTCTTCACCATGTCACATGCACATTCAGAACATACTTGCCTTTTTTGGTTACAGTGGAAACTTATTCCGAGACCTTCAGATGTGCTTAAGTCAGTTTCCCCTTTGTCACTAAATCCTGATTGAATTAAATTGCCACATGAGTTACCTTATACCCAGCTATACTGTTTGATGTCACCTTCCTGTGTAGTTATACCCTGCTGGCTATAAAGAAGTCATACTTTTCAGCTATCCCCTCAACTGTGTTATGCTGCCAGTCTGTTAACCATATCCTCATACCCTCAAAAGTAAGAACTGCTTGCTGCCTTACCATAAAGTCTTTAAACATTTCAAGAGTAATAATTCAACATCCACTGTCCCACTTATGACAATGCTTATTTCTACAGTGAAATCTCTAACAGTGCCCTCTGATAGCTTCCCATGCCTAAGCTTATTTCCTTTAAATTTAATAAGTTTAAACCAGTCAAATAAAACATCAGTTTATAATTGTCCAAATGGTCAGTGTCATTTTTAGGATTAGAATAAATTTACCCTAAAAACTTAAAATCCTGATCCATTCCTCACAGTCAATTTGGTGTTGATTACTCACTTGATGAAATGCCCAAATCATTTATCAAAGTCATCTCTTTATATTGAGGAAACAATTTAGCACTGACCCTGGCATCCAGGGTTTGGCTTACACATTCATTACACTTTAATGAAGGTGCAGCATCTCACTTTGATGTTGGCACCACTTATCTCTTTCTTCTGTTTTTGTCTCTGTTTCTTCAACTTTTTCTTTCTGCTCTCACTGTCTTTATATGTCAAGCTAAACCATTATCTTGGTGGTCTCAATGGATGTTTTTTTTTCCTGATCAACCTTTTTTTTTCTATTTCTGGCTGCCCTGTAGATGGGCTGAAATACTCTGCATTTTAACCACTATCAAACTATTTACAGGTCTGGTGGACTGAATCTTGGCTGCATCCAAAAATGGTTATCATCTTACCCTTGTTCATATGGTCAGGTTGGATTCCTTTCAGCTGCCATTCTTTAATCAGTTGTTACACAAACACTGTTTCATACTCCACAGAGCTCATTTTGATCATTTCTTAATTATTCTGGTTAAAATTAAATTACTGCTAGTTAAGAGGTACTGAGGTATATACATTTTGTGGCTGCAAAGGCACACAATCTTTCTAATGATTTTACAGTTTTTTTCTTGATATATATAAGTTCATTTCACAAAATATCCCACCTCTGCCTCCAGATATATGTATGAACATGTGTATAATTTCACATGCTACACTACCACCAAATTAGTATGTGATAATCGAGGTTTCTGGGAGGGGTTTGGCAGTTAGTAATTGTACTGATAGCTCTGGTAATAACAAACATCTGACACAACAGCAAGCGGTATACTGTACAGCTACACATCAGTTATACCATACTTAGAAGTGTCAGTGGCACAAGAGATTGCATATACAGCTTTTGTGCATATGGCTGTGGGTCTTATTTTCACACCAGTTAGATGGATTTCTGATACTGCAATGCAGGATAAGTGGTTGCTGTATTCCTAACAGTGTATCATCCATTGGAAGAGATGTTAAACTGAGATCACAGTAGCTCAGGTGGATGTAAAAGATCCAACAGCACCTATCTAAAGAGAAGAGGAAGTTCCCTGATGCCCTGGCTGAATTTCCTTTAGTAGTATGAATATCACCTCAGGTCTTTCCTGAAGACAGTCCACTAGCCTAGTGTGACTAATACAGTCAACAAGGGATAAATAAATCAGTTATAAGCACTGCTTCTCCCAAGATCTCATTTACCTACTCATGTCAGAGTGAGCCTAGTGCCTTCTAGTGCAACCTTGCCAACAATAATTGAAATTTGACCACGATCAGTTCAAACACAAGCACAATATTAAACAGGTGTTAATTTTTTTTGGCAATGCTGCACCAACTAGTAAGCTTAGCATATCAGAGATCCAATTACTGTATATTTTTTCCTTAAAATAATCCAACATTTAAATATTTGCAAGGCAACAATAGTTAGAGCAGTAACTCTTTGATAGTCAAAAGCAAACAGCCATAAAATTACTTTACTCTTTACTTAAAATGAAGCATCCCATTTGGTAAAAATGAAATATAGATGCATCTTATATTTTTTTTATTTGGAAAACCCAAAATAGATGTGCAGTCATTGCTAGAATTCCCCTTTATGCTATGGAACTGTGTCTGTATGCTTTATGCTATCTAACAGTTTATCCTGGAACTGTCTCTATAATAAACAGATCCATCTCCCAGTGTAAAGTACCCCAGCTTTGGAAAATATCACACATAATGTCACTGCACAAAGGGGGCAGCTGTTTTGAACTCAATAACTATCACCCTATATTATCCCCCTTATCAAAAATACTTGCGAGGGTAGTGCACATGCAATTGATGAAGTATCCCCTAGAAAACAAGCTACTATCCACACAGCAACATGGTTTTAGACCCTTCCATAGTACCACCACTGCACTTCCGTCGTTTACTAACACTGTCAATAATCACAGAAATAACAGACTGCTCATATTTGTTACATTCATAGATTTAGCCAAAGCTTTTGACATGGTCAGCCACACAAAACTCCTTCACTCACTATCCACCCTAAACCTCAGTACCTCTTCTATTTTGTGGTTTAAGAGGCATCTACATGGTAGGCAGCAAGCAGTAAAATGGCAAAACCAACTCTCTTCCTTGCTGCCTGTTTCCCTTGGGGTTCCCCAAGGCTCCATCTTGGGTCCTCTGCTATTCACCTTGTTCACTAATCAACTCCCATCCACCATACCCAAAGCCTCTATAGTGCAATATGCAGACAATACCACCATAATATGGTCAGCCACCACTCTAGACTGCTTCATCTCCCAAACACAAGAATGCTTTTCTCTAGCCGAAACCTAGATCACCAATCAAAACTTCATTCTTAACCCAGCTAAAACTAAATTACTCCTTTTTAGCTCCCATAGATCCCTACCCCCCTCAAACAACATTATAATCTCCTCCAAAAACAATACCACTATTACCCTTACCAATCAGACCAAGCTGCCAGGCTTGGAAATTGACAATCACCTTAGGTTTGACCTACACATTTCCCAAACCATTAAGAAAATTAATAAAAAACTCGGTCTGCTCTATCGTATGAAACAATCTCTCTCAAACCACTCCAAAATAACCATAGCTAGGACACACCTACTATCCACTATGGCTCCCCTGTGCTCACCAACCTTCGTAAAACTGATCTAAACCAACTCAACTCCTGCTATAACAAAATAGCAAGATTTGCTGCAGGTTCATCCTTTAGAACACGCCACTGTGAGTGCTTCATAAAGCTCAGCTGGTTAGAACTCCCACTAATATTTCAATTCAATCAGTTAGCACTAGCACACAAATTATTACATCACTCAGACAACATTCCAGCTCTACAACAATTACTTCAATTTCACACCACTGTAAGAACCTTAATATCTAGCACCCAAAATCACCTTCAGGTCACCAGATTTAACAAAGAGGTAGGAAAATCCATCTACAGACACTTCTTCTTCTTCTGGCTTTTCCCGGTTAGGGGTCACCACAGCGGATCACCTGTTCGCTCATGATTGGCAGTGGAGCTTTACAGTGTTGAGTTGCCAGCCCGGCACCCAACCTTCCACGGAAGGCACACACATGTACACACTCACGCCTAGGGCCAAATTAGAGTGTCCAATCCACCTACAGCATGTCTTTGGAATGTGGGAGGAAACCGGAGCACCTGGAGGAAACCCACGCGGCCACAGGTAGGACATGCAGACTCCGCACAGAACCTCTTGCTGTGAGGCAACAACGCTAACCGCTGCACCATCGTGGCTGCCCTCAAATCCATCTACAGACACTATATTTCTAAAATCTGGAACTCCCTTCCTGCCCAACTAATAGCCAACAACTCCTCCACCCAATTTAAGAAACTCCTTAAAACACACTTCATGAATAACAGGCAAAATCCATCTACAGACACTATATTTCTAAAATCTGGAACTCCCTTCCTGCCCAACTAATAGCCAACAACTCCTCCACCCAGTTTAAGAAACTCCTTAAAACACATTTCATGAATAACAGGCAATGCTCCTGTCTCACCTCTGGATAGTACGTCAGTATATTGCTATTCTCAGCTAGATTCCTAGTTTACCTACAGACCTAAAATATCAAAAATTGAAAGGTATTCCTTTACGTTAAGACAGCAGTATGAATCTGCACATCCAGCTTGTCTAGAGGGGATTGATATGTATTTTATGATTGTTTGTCTTATGTACTGCCTTCCATCTGCTCAATAAGTACTCTGACTGTGTACTGTATGATGTCCTAAACTCACATTTTATAGTCTGCCTTTAAAGTATATTTTATATGTATTGTCTGTTAACATTAGAAATTTATCATTTGGAGCTTTTCTCCCTGGACCTCCACTAAAAATGGACTTGTTTCCAGTTGGACTCTCCTAGTTAACAAATGTAAAATAAAATATAATAAAATAAATATATCTTCACCTGTCACTTGGAAGTCCAAAAAATAATTTAAGTTACACAGGCAAAATGGAATCCAATCCAATCTCTGTCCAGATAAGGCAATCCACCAGTCCACCTGCTGTGTCTTTCTGGGAAGCTGCTTTTTTCCTATATTTCAACAAGTCAGAGATATTTTTTCTTTTATTTTTTGATTAAAATTCACACTATGCTTTTCCCATTTCTAGAATATCTTAACTGTTTGACAAGAGTAGGTAGAATACAACAAGCTATAATCCAAATATGGTATGCATTTTTATTGCTGAAGGCAGTGTAGATATGTACACATTTGTAAAGCATGTTAGTTTCAAACTGTTACAGAACATTCCCAATTAAAGAAGTAACATACTTGGTAGAATTCCTATATTTGACATCTTAAACATGTTATACTTTTTACTAACTACAAAATTTACAATTATAGTATTATATGAAAAAATGATTTATGGCCTGCACCTGTCGCCCTTGGGATTCCGGATACTGGATAAGGCTCTTGCCATCCCTATAGTGCCTTTTTTTACGCAAGGTTCAAATGACAAATTCACCACCTTAACAGGTACAAGCAAGCAAAATCTGAGGGTAATGTTACTCAATGCTAGAAGTATAAACCTCAAAATGCACTCACTCGAAGCACTCCTTAAAATGGAGAACATCGACATCTGTGCATTCAAAGAGACCTAGTTCAAAGCTCCAGAGAGCATTCCTGCATTACCAGGCTATAATTCATACCATACCTTTTGGCCACCTAACCTGGACCGAAACTCTAAAGGCTGAGGTGTGTCCATATTCATTAAGGATATCCACATCTCCAGGCTAGTTGCTCAGCATAATGCATCCAAGATTATCCAAGTGCAACTAACTCTGAGCAAGACTGTATTCCAAATTGTAACTTGCTACAGACCCCCCCATCATGCCCCAGGATTCCCACTCCTCATTTCTTGATACACTGGAAAATATTACGGTACAACCCAACACCCTAACAATGGGCGATTTCAACTACCCCACAATTAACTGGGAAAACTACTCATGTACCAACTCTTTTACTCAACGTTTTCTGGAATTCATAAATTCCAACGCCTTGGATCAACTTATCCACACCCAAGACCATATCTTAGACCTGGTCATTAACAACATGAGCGACCAGTGTTCCACACCAGAGGTCAATTCCTCATTGGTCAGATCCATCCACAAGCTAATCACCCTAGACATCCATATCCTGCCCTCACCCCCATTAGGGAAACCACCATAAAAATTTCTCCAAAGCCAACTTCACGCTTCTTAAGACAGAAGTGGCAAACTTCACAACACCCATGCAGATGGACAATAGAGGTACGACTGATGAATCCTACACAAATGTACTTTATAAGCACTTACACGAGTGCATGGATCATGCTATCCCTAACAGAACCAAGATGCTATCCTTCAAAAAAAGGAAGCCAATTTGGTGGTCCCTGTCATAAACAAACTCTAGAAGAGAAGAAAGAAACTGTTGCAAAAAAAGTAAAATCCCATGATAGGAGGAACTCCCTGGTCAGCCACAGTAAGAAGCTGAGATCCCTCATAAAATCCTCAAAAGCTAGTTACGAAAACAAAATCGCCACTGATTCTAACAACAACCACAAAGCTTTTATAGCTATGTCAGGAATCTCAATGGCAACATTCAGATCTGCTCTGAGTTACAGCACAATGGCACTAAATATACAGAACCAACTGATATTGCCAACATCCTGTCAGACAGGTTCAGTGCTAACTTTAACCCCCTCTCACCCCCTAAAGGGCCCGTCTCTATACCGGAAGAATGCAAAGTTCCTGTAATCACGGCTGAACAGGTAAAAACCACACTCTCCAAAGCCAAGAACATGCATCCATGGGACTTGACAACATCCCAGGCTGCGTTCTACACTAACTGCAGAATGAACTGGCACCCCCACCTAAGCATCAAGTTCAATCATAGCCTCACCTCCGGCTTTGTGCCCAGTGAATGGTGCACAGCAACGGTTATCTCACCCCACAAAGGGGGAGCCACCATGGACCCCGGGAACTACTACATCATTAGCCTAATGAGACTGGTTTGCAAGGCCATGGAATGTATCATCATGGATCTTATAAACAAAGACATTGGTAATCACCAAACTCTGGAACCCACCCAGTTTGGGTTTGTAAAAGGCAGATCATGTCTCCTAAACCTGATAGACTTCTTTGAAGCCGTAGACGAGGGTAAGGTGGTTCACACAGCCTATCTAGATCTCACCAAGGCTTTTGACACCACCCCCCACTCTAGAATTATAGATAAATTAGGTATAAATCCCTATGTCACAAGATGTGTTCCCAACTGGCTCACTGACAGGACCCACACTGAGAATGTAGCAGACTCCAAATCCGACTTCAGATCAGTAGCAAGTAGAGTACCACAGGGTTCAGTCCTGGGTCCTCTCCTGTTTAGTATCTACTTTTCTGAAGTACAGGCTAACACAGAAGGTCTGTGGCTAATGAAGTTTGCAGATGACTGCAAACTAGGAGCTATAATCGAAACTCCTAACGATGTGGACATTCTACAAAAGGACCTCACAGAGACAGTTGTCTGGTGTCAAAGCAATGGCCTCAAGTTCAATGCCAAAAAGTGCATTGTCATCCCCTTTGCTAAAAACTCTCTACCCATGAGCTACCACATAGGTGGTAGTCTACTTAACACTGAAAGTGTGATGAGACCTTGGGACACAGGTGGACAGTAGTCTCTCCTTTGATATCACATCTCCACAGTAGTCAGGAAATCCTTCTACATAGCAACCTCATCCCAAAAGGTTTCTCATCCAGGAAAAAAAGAGGTAATTTTCCCTCTACTTGTCATTCATTAGACCCATTATAGAGTACAATGCCCCTTTTGGTATGTACTTCACAAGACATCTACAACAACTGGAAAGGCTGCAGAAATACCTCACAAAGAGGATTACCGGTCTCAAACAGATGCCCTACGCAGACCTTCTAAAAAAACTCCAGCTTTACTTCATCGCATATCTACTCCTCAGAGGTGATCTTTGCCTAACATACAAAGCTATGTCAAACCCAGAGCTGTTGGACATGCTCCACTTAAAGAAATCTCAATCCTTCCGAGCTACATGCTCTAGGGACCTAAACCTTGCCACCACAATAAACAGAACATGCTGGAGGGATAGATTCCTGTCCCAGAGACTTCCTATACTCTGGAACAGACTACCTATCTATATCAAACAAAGCTCCTCATTAGCACTCTTCAAGAAAAATCTTGATGATTGGATGGGAAATAAGAAATTCACCCTGGGGATCACCTCTGTGGCTCTGCTCCGCAGGGGCACAGGAAAATAATTTTCTTGGGTGGTGAAAGCCAGAGTATCTTTTTGGCTAGGCTTATTTAGGGGCAGTAGCCTGGTACCTACCTATGAACCTATAAACTTTAGCACTAGAATTGGTCATCAAATGCAATTCAAGCACAATAATAATCTCACTGCATGCTTTGCTGTTTGCAATGTGTACCTTGCTTGCTATGTTTCAATATTTGTACACTTGTATAATAAATCAATGAGCTTTTTTCCCCAGGCTGCAGATGAAAATGGACTCTTTTGCTCAGATAATCAAGCTTTGTAACCACAACAAAATAAGTAATAAATAGTTAAACTTAGCTTAGGACAGCTTCTTTCCATTACACGTTATTCAACAAACTCGTATGTTAATCTGAACTCTAAAAAACATCAGGATTAAACAATATCACTCTATAATATCAAAGGCTTTCTCATTATTCACATTTAGAATCACCATATTTGTTTTATCAGTTTATCCTTCATCAGTATCCAGGTTTGTAATATACTGTCAGACATGTTTTCCAAAATAAAGACAAACTGTTCATTTTCAGTTATTGCATGCATTAAGTCTTGCCAACCTCTAAACTATCATTTACATTATTTATATGTATTGCTTAATACTGAAATTGGCCCATACAAGGAGGGTGAACGTGGATCCTTCTTTTGGCATAACCATATCCTAGGGTGCAGTTCTTCACTGAATATTTTAAAACTGGTTAAGTGAAATATTATTTTATCTTTATGTATTCACTAAAATTCTATTGGCACATCACAACCTGAAGCTTTATCACTTGCTAGCCATATAATATATAGTTCCCCTTTGTTTAGGGGTTCTTCATTGCTAGTGCATCCTCTGTAATATTTACTAAAACCTTTAGTAGATCTAGGTGCTGTAAATAGTCTTGAATGTCTCTCTTATATTTAACTCCAACAGTCTGTACCATGTATAATTCATACTATTTGCAGTTTTTCTGTTGTAACAGTAGATCTCCTCTAACATAAGAATCATCCTCTATTTTTAGAGCTTTTACAATTCTTTGTGATCTCTGTTATTTTTGTCTTAATGCTTTCTGGCATTCAGTGGTATTATAAAAACATTGAAACTTTAAATATTTCTATATTAACTAATTTTTTGTGTACTAGAACGACCAGTTTTTAGGTTCACTATTTCAGTTTCTTCCTGCAACTTTAAACCATCTTTACAGAATTCATTCTGTAACTCTACTCTTTTATTTCTCAGCTGATAGTCCTTTTTGTTTCTCACTTTATTTGTGTATTCCTTCATCCCAAATTTGATCATCATCTCAAAGTTATCTCATTCAGTCAGCAGAGTTTGTTGATTGTTCCATTTGACATATTTTACACTGTTTTACTTGTATCTATCAAGTGCCTCTTGACTGTGATAAAGTAAGAAACGCCAATGCATTTCTGTTGCTAATGGCATACATTTACACAATAAGCTTGCTAATAGTACATGGCCAGAAGGTAGTGTTTACCAAATATGTATGCCAAAATGTTAAATATGTCTTATTATTTGACCTGGCTCAAAATATACTACAATAAAATGTGTATTGTTAAAACTTCTGATTTAAAAAAAAGAGTCCAATAAGTTTAATATACATCGCTACATATTACCTGAAATGAGGTACTTAATGATTTTGGGGTCCATCTCTGACCTCTGAAGCGCTTACTGTTCTATCTCAGTCCCTTAAATATAATGCTAGGCCTTCCTGAAAAGCAAACATTTCTCTCGTTAAACCCCAAATGACTGTTTGTGAGGAAATGGGGACAAATGACCACTATATATGGTAACCATAAGTTACTCCTGTGTGTCACCATTCATACCGATATAGCAACCCTATGACAATCATAGAGTCATAGAGAATTTTTTGGAAATTGTTGATGTCACCTGTCTTCATCTCATTCCTTGAAAGAAGGAAGTGCATGCCAGGAGCAGCCTTAGGTCAACTGGTGCCCTGGGCAAAAGGGCTCCACGCTGCCCATCACCATACCACCTGGTGCCTCCATCCTGGTCTAGCTACACCAAATAAATACTGGAAATTGTCCCTGCTACAGTGGCGCCCTAGCCAGCCACCTAGTTGGCCTATGCCTGAGGCCGGCTATGAGTACACCCCTCTCAAAGTATAATACTTCTGTTCAGTCAAATGACTTTCTTGCAAGTCACACCTTTTGTTCAAATTTTCTTAAATAACACATGATTGTTTTCATTTTGGCTGGATTGGTTAATCCATTTACATTCAATGTAAGGGAACTCATCCCAAGCCTTGGGGGGGGGGGGGTGCATCTGCCACCTTCCTGTCAAAACCACAGTGCATGAATTTAAATAAATTAACAGTTAGTATTTCATAAGCATATCTACTTACTGAAGAACCCAGGTAAAGCCAATATTAACATATAATGAAAACAACTGCAGAATCAAGACATGTATAAACCACTTGGCATAACCAAGAAATTCCTTCATATGAGTTAAGTATTCATAACTAACAGTATATCAAGTGTCACACAAAATTAGCTCCTCCTGTCAACCCTTTTTTCATGGAAGCATCACTATAACAATCTTATACCAAAACATGTGGCTATTTAACATGTTAGCTACAGATAATCAAGACAAATGCATAGTCATGACATTTTATTTAAAATTAATTTGTCATTCAACAGATATACATCGGAAAGTAAGTAAGAGCTTTTATCACCCCATCTGGCCAACCACTTGGCAGTCCCTTTATTAATCAGTCGTGCAAAACTAAATAAAAGTGTTGCTTTTAACATTTCTCCAGACTGCTCTTGATTTATATTACTGGCCCCATATTTTCTGTTACACAAAGATAATTTACATTGAAATTATTATATTTCTAATTTTATGACATCACCTTAAAAGAAAATGTAAAATTGATCAAAACCTAATCACAGGAGATCGTGTTTTTCAGCCAAGCTGCTTTGTAATACTGCATACTGCCTGTTATAATGTCCTTCCACCTTTAAAAATAGGGACATATATTTTCTCAGTGCCTCTCCAGACTATGATGTAACTTCCTGTACTTCATCTATTGGGGTCATTACTTTCACTTTTTTGTTTTTTTTCTTTTTAGTTCAGATTCATATAATGGCCACTGCTACTTAATGTGAGTCAAGAAACTGAAATATATCAGGTAAAACATGCAAGACTTCAGATTCCGTACCTCCATTCCTTCATTGATACAATCAAATGTACCCTTCGAACACAAATATGAAAGCAGTGATCATGTTCTAAAAATAGAATGGGTGTTGTCTTTTCTGGTGGCTGGTATTTTTTATTGTGGGTTGTAGGAAGCCTAGGCAGATTTTATTTGTGCGATGTGACTAATTTGTTAATTGTGGATGTACGACATTCATCAGTAGTGGGCTGGTATAAAGGATTGCATCCATGTTTCTTAAATATCTACATCCCTTGCAGGTTGTACTATGAATTGGGAGGAGCAGTAAACAGCCAGCATAAGGCAGTTGCTACACTGCCTTAGACTGCTTAGTGTAAGCAGACTAACCACAGATTGGGAGACAGCATGTAGCTGAGCCACGTTGGCAGAGAGCTGGAGACTAGAGTGTCATAGTACACAGAGGTTGGTGGAAGTCTAGTATCGGAATCCCTGATGCTTTGTGGGTAAGATATTTTGGGTGACACTCTGAGGTTAGATGGTAGGTAATCTATCTATAAGGCCTGCTGAATCTAGACTGGTATCACTGTGCTCTTAAACCAGCCATCTTACCTTAAGAGGGCCTCTCTGCACCCTTGTGGTGGAAGTGCATAACTAAGGACCCATCTGAGCTGGGGATTACTGGAGAAAGACTCAGTTTGGGGGCTTTCCCATTGGTAGTTGTGCTAAAACTGTTTAAATTTGCCTGTATATAAGCCTCGTGTTTGTGAGGGTTTGTGCTCAGTTTACCGGAGCTGCTCAACATTTGGCAACTTTAGCCAGAAGTCTGGACTGCATCTGCATTGAAATTGAGGGCATCCACTGAACAAACCTGAACAATTAAGTATCTTTTATGCCAACACTGCACTTTAACTCTATTTAATTGGAATTACTGCTTCATTTTTGTTGTTTGTGAATAAGTCCAAGCCCACTTCCTTCCCAAATACCACATTCAGAAAAATCCTGCCACAGTGGATGGACAGTTTCCCATCATTTCTCCTGCCAGCTTGATTGATTTGAGCATCTTGAGGTAGATGTAGTAATTGCCAACCATTTACTTCTAAAGCAAACTAACACCCTATGTGAGAGATGCTAAAACACTATAGAATTAGAGTCAATTCTCTCACCTAAAAACAACTAGACATCAAACAGGTTGTTAGCACACACATTTCACCTCTCATGCAAACCTCAGCTCTCACACAAAATAAGGTCATGGCACATAAATCCACATATGTAGAAGTACTCACTACAAGCCTACCAAACTCACGCCATCCACACTCACCACTAAGCATAAAGAAACCATTACACTTAACACATGTCCCAACAAATAAGTCCCTAAGGAAAAACACATCAAATGTCACAGATGTCCCCCTCACCAGAGTGGACAAGAAGGTCACAGTTGGCTGCCTATCAAGTGCCAGGATCTGACAAATAATGCATGCACTCAAGTCACTTAGCAAGTACCATTATGACTCTGTCACAGTCCTTTTTAGAGTGAATGACTTGAGATGTACCTGTCTGGACTAGATGAAGACAGGCATGACAGAACTCTCTGATTATGTGTCCCAGACAGGTATGTCCCTAGCCATAAACAGTATCCTACCATCACCCAGGATTTTGCCACAATGTAAACAAAAAAAAGATTGACTTCAACAATTGGCTCAGCTTCTCATGTCAGTCCAGGGGGATCCAGTATCTGTCAGCCTGGGAGGATATGGTAGACGACCTCATTGCTTTGCAAGAGAAGGTCTGTACCTGTACCCCCCTAGGCTTTTGGATAATAGCAAAGGACCTTGCCACCCCCATAGTGCCTTTTTTAGGCAATGTCAAAAGAACAAATTTTCCAGCTTAATGAAATTTAATCAAGAAACTCAGGGTTGTGCTGTTTAATGCTAGTTTAAACAAGAAACTGCACTCGCTGGAAGCATTCCTCACCTTGGAGGATGCTGACATATGCGCATTTATCAAGACATGCTTCAAGGCTGCTGAGAGCACCCCAGCTGTGCAAGACTACAATGCCTTATACATGTTCAGACCTCAAAATGAGTGTGAAGAAACCAAAGGTGGAGATGTATCCATCTTCATTGAAAATAAATACACTTCGAGACCAGTCAAACAGCATGACTCTCTTGAACTACTCCATGTGAATTCCTCATCATACAGCCTAACACCTTAGTCGTGGGAGATTTTGTCTATCCTTCCATAGACTGGGGGACATACATGAGCAAAAACATGCTCGCTAAGAGGTTTCTGAACTTTAACACAAATGCTCTGGAACAGAAAGTGTGCACTTCCACTAGGGGCTCTAATGTTCTGGATATAGTACTTGCCAACATGGGGGTCATTGTAATTACCCATGCATTATGCCTTCCCTGGTTAGGTCAGACCACAACTCAGTCTCATCTAAAGTAGCTACTGGAGCTGACACCCTCAGAGGAACAAAAATTATAAACAACTTTACTAAAGCTAACTACAGCCTACTAAGTGATTGTATACAAAGCTTCATGCCACCTGCAATGGCAGACTTCAGTCATCACTATGCAGAAGTGTTGCAGATACCCTGTACAAACACATAAAGGACTGCATAAACTCTGCTGTAGCTGACCGGAAAAAAAACAGGTCTTCCCATAAAAATAAGCCACTGTGGTGGACTTCAGGTATAAACAGATTATATAACAAGAGGGTGAAACTGTTGTCCAAAAACAAGGAAGAAGCCATTCTGCAGATGAAGAGTTCCCTCCTAAGCCTAAACAAAAAAAAAACAGAAATATTGTAAAGTCTTCTAAAGCAAATTACAAAACTAAAATTGCTTTCCTAGCCAAGGATAATCATAAGGCATTCTTTAACTACATCCAAATTCTAAAAGGGAATGCGCAGCTATGTGCCAAACTGGTTGTAGTTGGGATCACTCATACTACACCAGAAGATAACACCATCCTGGTAGCTGACAGATTCAGCATAAACTTCACTCACCTATCCCCATCTACCATATCCCAAAGCATACCTGACACCAGCCCTCTGCCTAGTATCTCTAGGGAACAGGTCATCTTTGCGCAGACCAAGGCCAAAAACACAGCCTCAATGGGACCAGGTAATATCCCAAGTTGTTTATTAAATAATCTAAAACAGACCTAGTGGACACGGTTGGCATTCTCTTCAATCATAGCTTGAGAACTGGCTGTGTTCCTGCAGAATGGAGAACAGCAACAGTAATCCCCATGCACAAAGGGGTGGCCATCAGCTGACCCTGGCAACTACAGAGCCATAAGTTTAACCAGCCTCATCTGCAAAGGCATGTATGGAATTATCATGCACCTTAAGAACATAGGTGACCTCCAAAAGCTGGACCCTACACAGTTTGGCTTCATTAAGAGAAGATCATGCTTATTAAACCTGGTAGACTACTGTGAGAATGTCACCCAAGCCATGGACAAAGTTAAGACAGTGCACACATCCTATCTCATCCTTGCCAAGGCTTTCAACACAATTTCTCACTCTGGCATCATTGAGAAACTCCCCCACATAGGAAATAACACTTACGTTACTAGATGGGTAGCCAGATGGCACACTGACAGAACACATTCCACTTTCACCAGAAGGCCTGTCAACAGTGGAGTCTGTGCTGGGCCACTTACTGTTTGGGATCTATTTCTCAGAAGTCCAGGCCAAAGTAGATGGTCTTTAGCTCACCAAGTTTGCTGATTATTGCAGACTGTGAGCAATGAGGCCCCAACAATTTCAAGTTATTAAAAGAATGGCTAACACAAACAAATGATTGGTGCCAAAGCCATGGTCTAAATATAAATGCAAAAAATGCATTCTTCCCTTTGGCAAAACAGGATTGCCCACAAATTCCAATACTGACAGCACCCCTCTGAGTTCCAACCCAGTGGTGTGGGACTTCGGAACACAGGTTTATAGCAGTCTGGACTTTGACCACCAAGTTTCCGCAGTGGTAAGGAAAGCCTTCTACATAGTGCATTTCATAAGCAAGGGCATAGCACCCAGGTCAATGGATTTTACAATGCCACTGTACTTGACCTTCATCAGATCACTAGTAGAGTATAATGCACCCTTTTGCATGTACTTCACCAGACACCGGCAGGAGATGGAGATCCCTCAGAGGTTTCTCACTAAGAAAATACAGGGACTACAAACCATGACCTATGTGGACAGGCTGAAAGTCCTGTCTCTTTACTTTATCTTGTAGGTTGCTGAGAGTTGACTTATGCCTGGCCTATAGATCAGTCTTCATCCCTGCCCTAATAGAAATGTTGCACATCTGCAAGTCAAATGGCAGAAGACTGATTCACTCTAGGGTTCTCATCCTAGCTTGTGACATTAACATAACATGCTGGAGACAACTATGTCACCAAGAGACTGTCACTTCTCTGGAATAGACTTCATGTTAATGTAAAACAGAGCTCCTCACTGACCCTCTTCAAACACAACCTAGATAATGGGATAGGAGACTGCAAATTTGCCTCTGGGGTGGCACCCATGTCCCTCTGTTGATCAGAGACCCTATCCTTCATAAATCTGTTTTGCAAACTACCCAAAAAAGAATAAATGGGATAATTGGGATTAACATGGTTGGGCTAGTAAAGGCTCTAGGGATGCTAGTCTGATAACCTCCTATGAACCTATAAGTTAGTGATACTGCCCTAGAGTGTTGGGGAACCTAACATGCCATCTGTTGCAAAGCAAAATTATTGCTTTTCTTTAAAAATGTGAAAAATGATTTGGTTGTTCTCTAACATGTGGTCATTATTGACTGAATATTAGCCACGGAAAGAAGTCTGACTAGAAAAAATAAGAAAGAAACAAAAAAAAAAAAACAATCAATCATCCATAGTTAATATGGCATGAAGAAGAGGGCCTAAATTGCTTGCTTTACTGTACAAATTCTCCTACAGATGCACACTAATCAATACTCTTAGGCAAAAAGTCTGTGTATCAGTGTTTCCATTTTTTTCTATTCAATTCAAAGATTCAATGTTGTATAAGCATATGTTTGTTCTCAGAAAGTAATCTGAGATGTGTTATATAAAGGACTGTAGCAGAATATTGCCTTAAATTTCAGTCACTGCTTTTACCTACATAGAGCATGTCTGTAAGTGAATGAGAACAAGGGTTTCATACGTTTTTTATCATCAGAATGGGATGTAGGTATTTTATGCAAGACTTGTTTTCCAAAGTTTGAGCAACTTATTGAATAAAAGTGAGTACATTTTATTGTCAGGAGTAAAAGGATGGTAAATGTGCAAGCACATTAGTAATGCTGACTTACCTCGTAGGTCGCATTGTCAATGAGCACACAAATCGTTGGGGTTGGAGTGATGTGGCATAATCCCTTTTAAGGGAGTGCTACGCCTCCACTTGCCAGATTCATCAGCAAGTCTGGTGAATAATGAGAACATGGAGCCAGCTGGCAGCCATTGAGGTAAGTTGTAAGCTTACCACTGTGGGCTTTTAGGTATATGGTAACTTAGTCACCTCACAGTGCCAGTTGGCCGTTCAACCAGATTTTTAAAAAAATAAATAAATCAAGGAAAGAGTTTAAAGGCTTGTTGTTAGTGACTCAGGAGTCAATTTTGTGCATTTAATCTATTAATTTTATTTTAAAAAATAAAATATATTAAAAAAGATAATTATACAAAGGGGGATAAACACTCAGTGGTTGTGGGCAACTGGTGAGTCGCATTTGGTGGGGGTGCTCATTATTTATTCATTAATTATTTATAAAATAAAAAAAAAATCTTTTAACAGGGTACAAAGCAGTCCATGGGTTGGTTTGGCTGGAGAGTCATGTTTGGGGCAGTCTGAAATGTATTAATTGTACAGTAATTTTATTAATTAAAATTAAGGAGGTTAATTAATAAATCATGAAAGGTACAATGCAATTTTTGGTCTTTGTGGCTTCTGAGTCTTGTTTTGAGACTTGTAATTTCACTTGGGCTTGCTATGCTTTCTGATCAATTTTCTTGATAGGTTTTATGTATGTTGCTTGTTTTCTTCAAGGTGGGTATTTCCTGTGGTACACTCTGTGCGCATTTATGACTATTGTACATGATTTTGTTTCAGATTTGTTGGACTTCAGATGATGGTAATGGTGACTGTCATTATTCCTTAGCTGTCAGAGAGGCCAGCTATACAGTGTATGTCTCACAGCTTTAAATACTCATTTGCTCTAGCTAAAAGTCATGAATTTCAGTGTGTGCATGGTGTGTGGGAGTTGTGCTTGTGAACGTCGGCATTTCCAACTTTAGTTTATATGATCGACGTTAATCAAGTTGCTTGGATATTGTATTGCCAGCTGGTTGGTGCAGCGTGTTACGAGTTGACTGTTGGGTAAATGCCACGTGAAATTTGTGGAATACTTGGTAATTGTTTTACTGGGTTGTTAGTCAGTTTTAATCCTAAGGTTTAGTTTGCAGTTTTGAGCAATGTTAATAACAGAACTGGTTTGATTCAGCTCCTCAGCTTGGGTTGGTATGTTTAAAGGACAGCAATGGGATTCTATTATTAAATGCTCAACTTCTCTGTCCTTGTCTCCCTATTTACTGTCTCGGCTATGAATAAACAACAATACAGCATTTCATATATTTTAAATCGATGGTTTCGCTCCACTAGAACAGTAGCTTACTGTACTGTGGTGGTTTCACTTTCAAAAAACTTTTGTCCCACCCTGGAAAAACTTGCTCCAGTCTCCAATTCATTGGTGTCATCAACGCCTATGAATGCAGATAGTTTTCTGGCCAATTCCCTCCCTAAACTGACATTACCACAACTGTCCTAAAACCCACCCATGCTGTGATGTCACAGCTCCCTGGTCCTTCACCTACCTATACAGAAAGTAAAGACTAGAACAAGGAACAGTACATGAGTCAAGTCTCCTGCTGTGAGCTGTCAATCACAGCAGGTAACAGCTCAAATTGCCCTTAGCAATTTGACAGCTAGGGAAGTTAGGTGTGAAGGGGGATTGGAGATGAGTTATAGTATTGCAATTCAGGCTTCACAAAAGACTGCACTTTAGCCATTCTAAAAAATAAGCAGCAGTAAAAAACACTTTGAAAGTCTGTTCTGTGGCATCTGTACTATTTGTGTTTTAAGTAGTCATTGAATGGCATGAAATGTTACTTAAAACTGACTGAAAGAGAGCAGTGTATGCAAGTAAAATCAGTGTTTTGACAGGAGCTTTAGGAAGAAAGAGGCCTGTGTGATGTAATTTTTTACAGACAAGCACTGCATTGTGGACTACCTAGAGGTATCAGGATCACTTCAAGATGCTAGACCCTATGAAGTCAGACTCAGACATTATGTATAAAAATATTTAAAAACCTCCAAATAGTCCCTTGGTGGTGTTAAAATGAAGGACACAGCAAACAAACCATGATGAAATAAACATGTTTTTTGAGTCTGTGGGTGCAGTTCTTCTTTAAGTATGTTTATATTACGAGGGTATAGGTGCTTGTAGCTGACACCAGTGGCTGTGTGTGTTTTGTAAGTGTGGGAATCTGGATACTGTAGTGGCCGTGGACAGGAGATTTGTTAAAATTACTTATCACTTTATCTGGTTTGGCAACCGATAAGTTCAATTACTAATTGGCCTGTGGACATTTTATTTGCTCATACTAGTTATTACCTCTTCACTGGGCATGTTATTGTAGCTTGTTTTCATATGATTTATTCAGGGATGGATGATCATGTCTATGATCCTTGGCAGAGCTGATTGCGATAGAAGAGCACTGCATTGCGGAACCCCGCAGCAGCTTATCAGTTTTCTGTCACTGTACGTTCTGGTCATGCCCAGTGTGAAGTGAGCACAGGCATCTTTAGGGCTTTACTTTCTAAGAACCTGCAGCACAGCACAGCATCTAATGAGTCACTGAATTGGCAATTATATCTAGAACTTTGAATTTATTTTGCTATGTTCTCCTTTCACCCTTTTTCCCCTGTATTAATTCTCTCTATTTTTCAGGTTCCACTATGGTCAATTCAGTTAAGGAAAGGTAGAGTCATCTGTCTCGAGGCTCAAGGCTTACATTCTGCCTTAGAGAGACAGTGGGTCAGCGAAGCAAGGTCACAACATCAAGAAGTGACCGTCACTGTATACAGAAATGGTTTCAGCTGAAGGGCCAGCCCTGGCTAAGAAGAATCGAAAGAAAACCAACAAGGATTACTCTGGTCAAAGAGTCACCTCTTCCTGCCTTCCCAAGTATCATCAGAATCGCAAGGTAATGTCTCTGGTGGGTCTGTTGGGCAGAGTTTTATGGGTAGGAGTCAGTCTTCTGAGGATTGTTTGGATGAGCTTATAAATTCTTTGCCAGAGTAGGGCAGGGTCAGACAGTTTGCCTTATCTCTACAAAGAAATATTGGTGCCTGTACAGCTGGTGTTACTGAGAGAGAGTTGGTAGTGATGTTGGCCAGGTTGCACACTCATCATTATCCAGCTTGTATAATGGGACCGAGAAGGTCAGTGGCTAAAGGACAGAGGCCTTACTTCATCTGGATGATTCTGTTCCCCATTTCTAGTCCTCCATGGCTGTCTTCTGTCTTTCAGGTTCCAATTCTCCTGGGTCTGATATCACAGCATGGGTTCTTCCTACCAAAGTCAAAGACAAGATTATTAAAGGGGAGTTTGTAGATATTTTTGACCTCGCAGACACACAGGGAATTAAATGCATTTTGTACGCTGACAACACATCTAACAAGGATTTGAGGCAGCCTTAGGAGACATCGAGAAGAAGGCATCAGCCATGAGAAAGGTGTGGAACTGGGGTACTTGGTCACTGCGTTTTGTGGTGTTCATGGGAGTGATCATTGAGACGGACCCCAGTCAGGCCTTGCCACTATTAGCTTCTTTTGTGGCCATAAGGGAATCTCACCATGTGAAAGGGGGGGTTCTGGTTGGATAAATTACGATTCACATTTTAGGAAATTTAAAGCACTGGATAAGTCCCTCAGGTGGGAGTTAAGGCATCCCAACATATGGCTCAGTGCCCTGTTGGATAATCTGGTTCTCACCGTGATTGATGGAGGAGGTGGTAATACAAAGGAAATAAAGTTTTGCTAAACCTTCAAAAATGAAAACTGCCTTTGGCCTGACTGCAAATACAGCCACTTGTGTTCAGGATGCAGGAAAGGGCATCCTGCCTCCAGGTGCTGGGGATTAGTTGTCAGGGACAGGCCTGTTTTTCCCCCTTCTCAAACAGAAGGGGGAAATTGGGGAGGCATAACATCTGTCTTCAGGTTAAGCATCCTTTTTATTGGCCATGAGGGGGTGGCTTTGGCAGGAGACATCAGCACACCGCAGCAAGCACATTCCCCATTTGCCTACATAAATTGATCCGCCAATTGTCAGCTTACCCAGATCAGAAAGCGGCAGCCACTTTTGTTAATGATTTCTCCATAGGCTTTCCAATTCATTCCACAGCTGAGTTGGATTATATTAGTTAATAATCTGTCATCCATCAAGGGACATGAAGAAATTGCTACTGTATTGATAGAGTGGTGAGGTGCCAGGATAATTAACCACTTTTCCACCCCACCCCACCCCACCCCCTTGGCCTTGTTTCCAAGAAACAGGAAGGTGACTTCAATTTGATTCATCATCTGTCACACCCAAAGAGATGTTCAGTTAATGATTGTATTGACAGTATGCTGGCCAGAGTACATTAATCTTCATTGGACCAGGCAGTAGAGGTCATTCTGGACTATTCTGACCCCTGGCTCTGTAGGATGGACATCCAATCCACTTTATTGTTTTGGGGCAGGAAGATTGGCCTTAATTTAACTGCAACTGAAAATCTAAATCTTTTTTGACACTGCAGTTCCAGTGGGGTGCTGTGTGGCTTGTGCTACATCCCAACTATTTAACACATTCTTACAGTGGTGTTGGCAACAGCGAGCATCCCCTCTAGTCACTGGTCCTCTACTTAGATGATTATTTGATAGTGGAGGAGGTTCAGGATGGTGCTTTGCAGGGTATGTGTATATTTAAGGGGCTTTGTTCTGAGTTAGGGTTACTTCTGGCCAGCAACAAATCAGAAGGGCTAAGCCAAGTCTTGACCTTTCTGGGCTTAGAAGTTGATACCATTGATAACTCATTCAGGCTTCTTCCACCCAAACTTCAACAATTCTGGCAGTTACTCTGGAGGTTTTTGGAAGCCAGCAGAGCTCAAAAAGGGGAAATCATGCAGCTACACAGGTTGTAGAATTTTGCCTGCAGGGCATTTCTCCAGTTATGTTTATTTTACATTTGTTTACTAGGAAAGTCCAGCTGGACATATGTCCTTTTTCAGAGGAGGCCCGCTGAGAAAAGCTCCAAGTCACAGTAACACAAGTAGTCTTAAAAGTCCAACATAACAGTAAATGCAGTAGGTAACATAATAACATTGTAGATCTGAGGGTAATGCTACTCAGTGCTAGAAGTCTAAACCTCAAATTGCACTCACTTGAAGCACTCCTTAAAATGGAGAACATTGACATCTGTGCAGTGACAGACACCTGGTTCAAAGCTCCAGAGAGCACCCCTGCATTACCAGGCTATAATTCATACCACATCTTTCGGCCACCAAACCCGACCAAAACACTAAAGGTGGAGGTGTGTCCATATTCATTAAGGATATCCACACCTCCAAGCTAGTTGCTCAGCATAATGCATCCGAGATTATCCAAGTTCAACTAACTCTAGGCAAAACCGCAATCCAGATTGTAGCTTGCTACAGACCCCCCCGCCATGCCCCGGGATTCCCACTGCTCTTTTCTTGATACACTGGAAAATATTAAGGTACAACCCAACACTCTAATAATGGGTGATTTCAACTACCCTACCATTAACTGGGAAAACTACTCATGTACCAACTCTTTTGCTCAACGTTTTCTGGAAATCATCAATTCCAATGCTTTGTATCAACTTTTCCACACCCCCAGCACAGGCAGCAATATCCTAGACCTGGTCATCACCAACATGGGTGACCGGTGTTCCACACCAGGGGTCAGCTCCTCGTTGGTCAGATCCGACCACAAGCTAATCACCCTAGACATCCACATCCCGCTCCCACCCTCATTAGGAAAACAACCGTAAAAAATTTCTCAAAGCCAACTTCACGCTTTTTAAGACAGAAGTGGCAAACTTCATGATACCCGTGCAGATGGACAATAGAGGTACGACTGCTGAATCCTACACAAATGCACTTTATAAGCACTTACACGAGTGCATGGATCGTGCTATCCCTAACAGAACCAACATGCTATCCTCCAAAAAAAGGTAGCCAATCTGGTGGTCTTCTGCCATAAACAAACTCTACAACAGAAGAAAGAAACTGCTGCAAAAAAGAGTAAAATCCCACAATTGGAGGAACTCCCTGGTCAGCCTTAGTAAGAAGCTGAGATTCCTCATAAAATCCTCCAATGCTAGTTATGAAAACAAAACTGCCACTAATTCTAAAGACAACCACATAGCATTCTATAGCTATATCAAAAATCTCAATGGCAACACTCAGATCTGCTCTGAGTTACAGCACAATGACACTAAATATACAGAACCAACTGATATTGCCAACATCCTGGCAGATAGGTTCATTGCTAACTTTACCCCCTCTCACCCCCTAAAGGGCCCATCTTTATACCGGAAGAATGCAAAGTTCCTGTAATCACGACTGCACAGGTAAAAACTTCACTCTCCAAAGCCAAGAACACAGCATCCATGGGACCTGACAACATCCCAGGCTGCTTCTACATGAACTACAGAATGAACTGGCACCCCACCTAAGTACCATGTTCAGTCATAGCCTCACTTCAGGCTTTGTGCCCATTGAATGGTGCACAGCAACAGTTATCCCATTCCAGAAAGGGGGGGCACAACAGACCCCGGGAACTACCGCCCCATTAGCCTGACAAGCCTCGTCTCCAAGGCCATGGAACGTATCATCATGGAACTCATAAACAAAGACATTGGAGATCTCCAAACCCTGGACCCCACACAATTTGGGTTTTTAAAAGGCAGATCATGTCTCCTAAACCTGATAGACTTCTTTGAAGTAGTCAGCAAAGCCATAGATGAGGGTAAGATGGTTCACACAGCCTATCTAGATCTCGCCAAGGCGTTCAACACCATCCCCCACTCTGGAATTATAGATAAACTCACTAAACTAGATATAAATCCCTATGTCACAAGATGGGTTGCCAAATGGCTTACTGAAAGAACCCACACTGTGAAAGTAGCAGACTCCAAATCAGACTTCAGACCAGTGACAAGTGGAGTACCACAGGGTTCAGTCCTGGGTCCTCTCCTGTTTGGTAGCTACTTCTCTGAAGTACAGGCTAGCACAGAAGGTCTTTGGCTAACCAAATTCGCAGATGACTGCAAACTAGGAGCCATAATTGAAACTCCTAACGATGTGGACATCCTACAAAAGGGCCTCACTGAGATAGATGCCTGGTGTCAAAGACATGGTCTCAAGCTCAATGCCAAAAAGTGCATTGTCATTCCCTTTGGTAAAAATTCTGTACCCATGAACTACCACATAGGCGGTAGTCTACTTAACACTGAAAGTGTGATAAGAGACCTTGGGACACAGGTGGACAGTAGTCTCTCCTTTGATAATCACATTGCCAAAGTGGTCAGGAAATCCTTCTACATGGCACACCTCATCACAAAAGGTTTCTCATCCAGAAAAAAAGAGGTCATTGTTCCCCTCTACTCATCACTAATTAGACCCATTATAGAGTACAACGCCCCTTTTGGTATGTACCTCACAAGACATCTACAACAACTGGAAAGGCCACAAAAATACCTCACAAAGAGGATTACTGGCCTCAAACAGATGCCTTATGCAGACCGTCTCAAAAAACTCCAGCTTTACTCCATCGCATATCTACTCCTCAGAGGTGATCTTTGCCTAACATACAAAGCTATGTCAAACCCAGAGCTGTTGGACATGCTCCACTTAAAGAAATCCCAATCCCTCCGAGCTACACGCTCTAGGTACCTAAACCTTGTCACCACAATAAACAGAACATGCCAGAGGGATAGATTCCTGTCCCAGAGACTTCCCATACTCTGGAACAGACTACCTATCTATGTCAAACAGAGCTCTTCATTAGCACTCTTCAAGAAAAAAATTGATTGGATTGGATGGGTAATAGGAAATTCACCCCGGGGATCACTTCTGTGGTTCTGCTTGACAGGGGCACAGGAAAATAATTTTCTTGGGTGGCGAAAGCCAGGGTACATTTTTGGCTAGGCTTGCATAGGCTCTAGGGCCAATAGCCTAGTACCTACCTTTGAACCTATAATACATTCAGAGTATTTGTTGTTGCATTCAAAGTCACAAAGCCAACAGCTTAGTAAGCATAAATGTCTAGTTCAGCTGATGTAGTGATAATCATAACAATATACAAGGAGTTAATATGCTATTTTCCAGTTCTAACTTATTGAAATGTAGCAAGCCCAAGCACTACTTTGTATGGTTGACCAGCTGGTCAGGGATGACCTTCAGATATGGTTGACATTTTTTAGTCAGTTCAATGGAGTATCATTTTGGCAGTCTCCTTGGGTTTTCTCTGTTGACCTCAAGCTCTTCATGGATACAGAAGGAGAACTGGTATGGGAGGCTACTTCCAAGGCAGTTAGTTTACCAAAAGCTGGTTCAGGAAGAGGAGGAAGGGCATCATGTTTTTGGAAATGATTCCCATTTGGGTGGTAGTTTGGGTATGGAAGGAGAGGTTACATAACAATATGGTGTTTTTTTCAGTCTGAGAGTATCTTGGTGGTACATGCCCAAAATAAACAATTCTCCAGGTCCAGTTGGATCCACTCAGTTAACAGGTTCTTAGTTGAGTCTGGAGATTAATTTGGCATTCTCTTGTGTGCATTCCTCTGGGCATCTTAACCCTATATCTGACAGTCACTCCCTTTTTCAGTTTGCCATATCTGGCCAGTTGGCCAAACATTCAGATCCAAAGGGCACTTTAGTTCCTGTGGGAGTCTGGCTAATTGGAGAAGAGTAGCAGTACCAGGAAGGAATATTCTTCTTCCCTTCAGGTTTTCAATGCTTTCTACAGGTCTTTGCTGTTAGATCTCAGGACATGGGATGTGCAATTGCTAGTGGCCAGGTCCTCCACAGGTGAGTTGCCTAAAACTGTCAGTGTGAACTTAGCGGGTTTGGGATGGCTGGAGTGATTTTTCAGCCTTCAGGAAGTGTCCAGCCACTGGGTGATGGGGAGGGTTATCATGGGCCTTGAGAATATTCGTGAGTTTTCCTGGGATTCCAGGAAGCCTATTGGGAGGAAACTCTTTCCCCTTGTTGTTTTTGACCTGTATAAGACTCTGGGTGATTTTCATACATTTGTTACATTAACAGCTTTATTTACATATTTGTATGCAGGTTCCTTTTGTGCTAATAAACTATTCCTTTACTTTTGTTGGGAAGACTTGATCATACTGATTTTATACTGATATGGGTTAAAAAAATCTAAGATGGATCAATCTGGTAAAGGTCAGCAGTTGCAGTTAGACAAGGCAAATGGGTTGGCCATTTGTTCAATGCATTAGGTCAGGTTGCTACATGATATCACTTCCACAGGCAGGAGATCAGGCACTGTTTTCCTTCAGGCTTTGGGCAGGCCTTTTAGCCTGGAGGAGATTAATGTACTACTTAGACCATGGCAGAACAGAGAATTCATCTACAAGGTAATTCCTTGCATTCCTTCTATATGGGTCATATCTCTGATTTGCCCATGGAAGGGCATTCTTTCAGGGTCGTTCAGATAATGGGAAAGTGGTTGTCTGATATCTTTCTGTTTTACATTAGGCATTAATTTTTATTTCGGTTGCAGGAAAATAGGTAATTTGGGTCATTCTTTCATCTATAGAGTTATAGTGTGAGCCTTGGCCTGCATTGCTGGTCATTCAAGTTCTTAACATGTGGACAGTTTTTTTCATTTGGTTTACCTGGCCTTCTTTGGTTCAGTTCTACTAAATCTGGAGTAAAATCACCATGGAGGAAGCCATACCCAGAGATATGCTGATGTAAATTTTCATTCTATTCTCAACTGTTGGGTTTGGATCCGGTCCTCTGATCTGACTCTGTGGTTACTAAAGCTCATGGCCACCAAAAAGCTCTTGAGTTCCCCCTTTCACCCATAATGTACCAACCCCTAACATAGCCGAAATCTTGTGAAAAAATGTGGTCAGCCTTAGCTCTCAAATTTTTCTCATTTAAGTGTTCTTCTTTATTTTTTTCTGTTGCAAATCTTACTTTTTTATTACTCCCTTAACCCTCTTACACTTAGTGTAATATCTTTGTTACAATCATTGGTAATTTTTTCCTGTTTATTTTTTCTACTTTTGTTACACAAGAGTGTAGTCTTTAATGACATTGCTGATATTCACTTTTTTCCTTTATTCTCCCTTAAAAAGTTTCCTTTTTCTTTCTTTACCTTATTCTTGTTGCAGGTATGTCTGAAAAAGGACCTTCCAGTTTTAAAAAATGTCAAAAGTGTGGGCACAAACTGCCCCTTTAGATGCCCATGTGCTATGTGGTTACTGCTTGGGACCACAACATTTCCAAGAGTTTTGTTTAACTTGTAAGAACTTCAATCCTAGAGCAACAGTAGACAGGAAGAATAAATTAATATTAAAATGTTTGCTTCCATCTACCTTTGAAGCTATTTCTGGGGCTCAATCCCCCAAAACAAAAACTAAACAGACTGTAAGTCTCTGAGACCCTCTACTTCCTTGACTCCATCTTTGGACCCCCAAAGAAAAAGCCAACTGGATCTAAAACCTGTTCAGATCCAATCAAGAAATTGACGGATCTAAGTTCTTCATTAATGACAAGAAAATTAATGGCTCCAAGTTCTTTGGAATTGAAGATCCTACCTAGGACTAAATACAAGGCATGTACCTCACTAGACACCTACAACAACTGGAGAGGCCGCAAAAATACCTCACAAAGAGGATCTTAGGCTTTAAATACTTGTCTTGTATGGACAGACTCAAAAAACTCCAACTCCAACTAAATACTCTTAAACATTAGATCATTTGCCTTCCAGGGTTCTCCCTTTTAGGAAAGATGTCTTTCAAGGTCATTGTCTTTTGCCTCATCTTGTTCTTCCAGGAGTTTAACTGAGGAAGATGTGGTCAGAAAGATGAGGAAGTTCCTTTCGGCACAGATACAGATGGGTGTTCTTCTGGCTCCTTCCCCCTGGGTCAGGAAGGCCGTCCATCTACCACACCACCACTACTTGCTCCTTCTTCAATCTGTCCTATTGCTTGAATCTCTGGATCCAAACCTTCTGGGTCCATCCAGCCCAGGTCCAAAGATACCTTTTCTTCGGATCTGAAGCTTTCTCTGAGTATACAAGCTCCATCATGTTAAAATCTGGATGACTGTCTTGAGCCGAAGCTGCCTTGTCAGGTTTGAGGCATTGGAGTCTACTGCAAGGTTTTTGAAGCCATTACTGACCCTCAGAGCTTTGGCATTGGGTAGTTTGGCTCCAGCTTCCTCCTCGGGGAGCTTGATCTTGGGAAGAGGGAGGCAATGGTCCAGACATCTGCCATCTTGAAGCCAATGTCTGTCTTCTCTCATGATCGATCTGGCTTCAAGGTAGTGAAGAGGCTGGATGGATGGACCAGCCCCCTTGGATTTCCATTCCTGTTCCCAAATATGTCTGAGGTTAGAGTCAGATCATTGTATGCCACAGAGACAGCCAGCTTAAGGTCCCCAGATCACCCAACATGGTTTTACAGTCTTTTCCAACACTTCAGTGGAACATCCCACCGAGGAAGTCACTAAAAAGAGGAAGTGTAAAAAGAGGCACATAGACTCTCTGCAAGAGTCAGTAACTGAGGATACTGATTTCAGTGAGAGAGAAGGATCCCCATGATCACCTCCAGGAAAGGTATAATTTGGAGACATCCTTGAGATCTTTAAGCAGAGAAGTGGTTGGTCCCCCAGCAACCCTTCAACAGTGGAACTGGTGTTTCTGGAGGCCCTTGAAGCTGGTTTTGCCTGCTGATGAGATCATTGATTTGGTCTCTAGACAGGTGTGGGAGGAAGCTGGTTCAGTTGAGACAATTCCGAAGAGGCCAGATCAGATTCTGGCTGCACATATCAGGAAGGAATTCTGGAGTAAGGGGGTGCCCATAGATATCATGGTCATGACCACCATGAAGAAACTTGCTGAACAGATTTCATCTGTTCATCCTCCTAACAGGGAGTCTAGGGCGATGGACAGATTTGGGAAGCATGCGCATGCATCAGTGACCTTTTCTGTTAGGCCACTGAACTATTTGGCACATTTTACTAGACTACAAAGGGACTTGATCAAGGAAATTTCAAAATCCCTTTCAGGAACTATTACTGCTGAGCCTCGGTCTTCTGTGACCTCTCAGTTGGCTACTCTCCAATCCATTTCAAATTCGTCCATGAGGTTTATCTTGCATGCAGTAGAAGGTGCCTCAAGGGAGCAAATTCAGGTGTATCCATTAGGAGACATGCCTGGATGCACTTATGTGATTTTGCAGAGCCTTTCAAGTCCTTATTCATCAATGCAGCCTTTGACAACAGTTCGTTGTTTGGCCCAAAATTGAAGGACACACTCTGCAGCTATGAAGAGGGTGGAAAGACCCTCTCTACAATGGGTATACATTTTTCGACCCTTCAAAGATTATTTTCTATGAATTTACAAGGTGGTCATAAAATGTGGCTCAAAGTCCCAGGGCCCTTTCCAGGACACATGTGGAGACAGTTTTTCCTAGAGGCAGAGGAGGGCACTCTAATGGGGCAGTGCCATCCTTGCAGCAGAGGAGGGCCCACAAAGCCAGGGGTCCAGAAATTCTTTCTCTGATAGACCCTATCAGCTCTCTTGAAAGGAGACCCTGTTGTCCCCTTCTGGAAGTAATCTGATGGATCCTAAAGTTTAATGCTCATAATCACCCTGGTTTAAACACTTCTGTATCCATCAAGCCCATCTTAAAGAATAGAAAACATTAATGTTAATATTAAATTCTTTTTTTCCTTTCTCTTTTAGAATAAATATTTATTATATTTGTTTATACTGTAATTCTGTTGTTCACTCAATGTTATATTTGATTAAAGCACTATAGGATCCTTTTAGGAGGTACAGTATACTTTTGTTAGTTTTTAATAAAAAGTATGTTCAATGAGTATACAGTTAATTTTCTCTAAATCTTCTTATATTATACATAATTTGACAGTCTTATTATAATATCAGCCTTTCAGGTTTTATATTCATTAGGTAAGCATAGTTAATTTATATGGCCAATACTATATTATATTTTATATTTTAGATATAGGTCATATTTAATATTATTCTTCATAAGTATTTTTAAAAAATTTTGTTTTAAATAAGATAAAATTATATTTTTATGATAATTGTTTATTGTTACTAGATAGCTTTTGTATAGTTTTTTGTAAATATAAATATATTAATTGTAGTTGGAGTTAAAAATAAATAGATATATATTATACATAGATTTATATACATTTGTTATATGTTAAAAAAAAAAAAAAAATTTTTAGAAAATAGCGCTGTTAGGTATATATGTCTTTAAATAAGGCAGCCGATTTTCTGATATGATATCCTCTGTAACTGAAGCCATTGTTACTTTAAGTACAGATACTAATGTACATATATATATATATATATATTTATTAAATATATTTTTTAATATTTGTACAGACATATATATTTATATTTCATAGTACTTGTGTACACATATATATATTTTGTAAGACTGTAGTTAATTTTGCAACGGTTAGTTAGCCCAGTTATTCTATTATGTATGTAACTTTTGTTCAACAAAGTTACCAATTGTAACTGAATGCATTTATACTTCAAGGCTCTATTAAGTTTACGCTGATTTTTAGTAGTTTGAATTTATATCAGAAGGCATTAGTGTTAATTCGGTTACGAATAGATTATGCTGCTACGTTTCAACTGAGTTCTCCGTTGAAACTGAATTTGAAGCAATTGGCGTGATCATATATATATATGCGTTTTTTAAACATTAGTTAGTTTAGAAACAGATGCACCTTCTATAACAACATTGAATTTATAGTTTAATTTTTAAAAAAGAAAAATGTCAGTTACTTCATGTTTAATGGTTTTAAGTGAACATTCATCTCTGGTAGGTTTGCAGCCGGAGATTCTCCCGCTGCAAAGATCTTTTATACTTATAAGCATGTGAAAGTATAGTTCCTATACAATTTGTGATTATCTAACTGTTTGTTCTGCTTTGTAAGCACAATATAGTTAAATATTATGCAATGAATTGCTTGCCGAGTTTACGTGAGCCAGTTTTAAAAGAATCTTTTGGAGTAAGAACTTTTTGACTGTTAGTTAACAGTGTCTCTTTAATTATTGTTTGATGCAATTAATTAGATGGGGTTGGTTCTTAATTGCTGTATTATTTAAACTATGTGTGTGGGGCTATTCATTGTCTGAGGAAGCGTGGCTGTGACCACGCGAAAGCGCTTACCTTTACCCACTGTATTGAGAATTAAAGAAGAGATTTTTTATACAATTACTACGTCTACCAACTTACTTTTTGGATTATTGATTGGAATTCAACTTGCCATATGACTACATCGTGGTTGAGATCAGGTTTCTGTGTTTAGTATTGGACCCTATCAGCTCTCTTGAAAGGAGACCCTGTTGTCCCCTTCTGGAAGTAATCTGGGATCAACTGTCTCTGCTCCAGATAGCCTGGCAAGATATAACAAGAGACACTTGGGTGCAGAGGAATATTTCCAGAGATTATATAATTCTTTTCCCATGCAGATGAATATTTCCAGAGGTTATATCATTATTTTCCCTTCCACCTCCAACTGTATGCAACTATATACAAAATTCCCAATGTTTCACCTAGTCAGTGGAAAACAGCAACATAGAAATACAAAAGCTGATAGAAAGAGTCATCCAAGAGGTCCCACCAGACCGGATACAATCTGGAACTTACTCAAGATTCTTTTTAGTGCCAAAGAAAACAGGGAACTGGAGACCAATTTTGGATTTCAACAACTTGAACAAGTCATGTCAACATACAAAGTTTTGGATGGTCATGGTTTAATCCATTCTACCCTTCCTGGGCAAGGTCAACTGGACATGCTCATTAGACCTTCAAGATTTCAGGATGCGTACTATAACATAAAAATGAACAGAAAATCGAGAAGGTATTTAAACCGCCAGCTGGGAGCCAGTCACTATAAGTTCAGAGCAATGCCCTTTAGCCTCATCACAGCCTCCAGGGTGTTCACCAATGCATAGCATAGTCTCACTTGAGACTGTGGGGATTCAAAGCATTTCCATAGGTAGACAACTGGCTCATTATCATCCCAACCAAGCATCTACTCACAAGAGAAAGAGATCAGGTACTTCAGATTTGTTCTCAAGTGGGGATAACCATAAATTACAAGAAATCTCAGTTACAGCCAACTCAAACTTTGGAACTCATAGGAATATTCTTCAATACAGTATTAGTGACAGCTTTTCTTCCTCTCAAGAGTGCAGACTATCAGATTCTAGGTCAGCAAAATAATTTGTAGTACCAAACTTTCATCCTGATTGATCCTTTGAGCATTGGGGTCAGTGTCAACTGCCATCATCTTAGTTCCTGTAGCAAAATTCCATATGAGAATTCTTCAATGGATGCTAACAACCTAGTGGTTAATTTTGTACCAATGCATGTCAGCACAATTAAGAATCATTCAAGCATGCAAGAGATACCTCTGGTGGTGGATTCAATGTGATTAGTTTCTACAAGGCCATGCATTCATTCCCCCTCAACGCAAGGCCATACTGACTACAGACGCTTCCCGGATTGGGTGGGGTCACTTCTTGGGGAAAACAGTCCAAGGCACTTGGTCCCCTGACATGACCAATGTGATATTAGCATTTCAGGCCTTCCAGGATGCTCTCTCTGTAGGGAGAATTACAGTACAAAAAGACAATATATCCATAGTTTGGTACATCAACAAACAAGGAGGAACCAGATCTTCTTGTGTTGAAGCACTCAAAGTGTGGCAGTGGGCGATCGTATCTAACTGCTTTCTCATAGCAGCACACATTCCGAGGAGGTGCAGTGTGATAGCAGACAAGTTGAGCAGGTTCATTCTTCTACCTCACAAGTGGTCTCTCAACATGAAAGTCACAGAAATGATTTTCCATCAGTGGGCCAGTCTTGCTGCAATCTTTTTGCTTCTTCCCCAAACAACAAATGCAGCAGCTACTTTGCCCTAACTCCTCCATCTGGGGGAACCAACAAAGGATGCTCTACTCCATGATTGGTCCCCAGTCTACCTCATGCTTATCCACCAATTCCCCGAATTCCAAAATTCCTGCAGAAAGCTGCCAGGTTGAAGAGCAAAGTAATCCTCACTGGCATCGACAGATTTGGTTCCCCTTCTTTTGGCCTCATCTGCTTTACCAACCTTGGATTCTGTATCCGATGCCAGACCTCCTTTCTCACCAGACAGATATGATTAATTTGGATATCTCAAACCTCAAGCTGACAGCATTTTTTCTCCAATTCCATTAATAGCCAGACAGCCAGTGCTCACTTCCCCTTTCCCTCATATTCTTTTATCTTCCCTTAAGTGTTGTACAAGAAAACTTTACACAAGTAAATGGAAAAGGTTCATTTGCTGGGCACAACAAAAACACATTGACCCCTTTGCATCTTCTGTACATAGTATATTTGATTTTTGGCAATTTTTAATGAGGGAGCTAACTCCTCAACAACTAATGTTTTTTTAGCAGCAACTTCTAATTTTCGTATTAGATTTGGGAATTCTTCTGTGGCCTCTTCTACACTTTGTAAAGCATTTTTGAGAGCCACACGTCTGCTGATACCTCCATATAAAGATACTAGTCCACCATGGGATTTGAACTCAGTACTGCAGGCCATAATTCATTCTCCTTTGAATTGGCAGCTAAATGCGATCTTAAGTTCCTAACCTAGAAAACTATCTTTCTAGTAGCCAATACTTCTGCCAGACTAAACCTCCTTACTTAATCTTTCATAAAGATAGAGACATTATATACCAACTATTTTTTCCTTCCTAAGATGGTGTCAAAATGCAGTATCACTCAGTCTGTCAATTTGCCAGTTTTCTTTCCTAAATTTGCAAATAAAGATGAATATATGTTGTATTTATTAGATGTTCACAGACTGTTACATTTTTACTTAGAACAAAAGAAATTAGGAAGACCTATTATTTGTCTTTTGCAGATTCTAAATTGGGCAAACTAGTTGCAAATGTAACTCTAGCCAGATGGCTAATGGATTGCATATCATTCAGCTATCACAGGTTGGGTCTAACCTTACCAAAACATCTGAGCCCACTCACCTAGGTCCATGGCAGCTTCTTCAGTGTTTTATCTTGAGTTTCCATGGACAAAATATATGCAGCCTCATCTTGGGCAAATCCTCATACCTTTATCAGTCATTACTAACTGGATCTGGACTTGAGGGGAAGAGCAGCCTTTCACTTAACTGTGCTCAGGAATATCCTTCCTTAGAGTCCACCTGGGATTTTAGTTTGCTGGGGAATCTGTCCCAACAGCTGAGGATAGAATAAAAATTGACATCATCAGATACATTTATGTACTTACCTTAACATTCCATTTGTGTTGTCCATTTTCTTTCATCCTTAACTTCCTGCCCACCAACCCCCAACGATTTCATTATGAATTTCTGAAAGAACGAGAGATTATAAGGACACCACTGTCTTTAATATTGAGCTCCAGATATGGCCTTTCTGTCAGAAAAGTAATAATAGATCTGAAGTTCTTTTCATTTGCTCTTCAACTGTTGGACATGGATCTGGGACAGATCTGACTTGCCCACAGTTTTCAGCATCAGATCTGAGCTTCAAACTCCTCCACTACCCATAATGTCCCTGTCTCCCTCCTCCCCCCAGATCTCGTTTGCCACGTACATCACTATCATCATGGTCCATTGCTCTAGGCTTTTGGTGAGTGAAGTTGGTAATTTAATTCTATCTTTTTGACCTTTTCTATCTTCTTTTTCACCCTTGCACTTAGGCATCGGTCCTTAGTTTATCAGAAAAAAAAATGTTCTTGCTTCTCTCTTTCCTCTGCTTTAGGCATGTGTGTGAGTGTGCTTGTGAGTCCTCTTCTTCCTCTAATATGGCTGACACTCCAAAGCCAGGGTTCCGGAAGTCCACACTGTGTGGCCATAAGCTTCCCCCCTCCGATGGCCATACTCTGTGTGTAGTCTGTTTAGGGGTCTGGCACCTGTATTCCTCCTGTTTGATCTACATGGGGTTCAACACATGCTTGTTTTTTCGACAGGAGGAATATGCTGATCCTTAAGGGGCCTCCTTCCCCCTCTTTCCGTGGAGGCCCAAGCTTCATCCTCAGCTTCAGCTACTTCCTCTGCCCTGACCTCTGGGACTTTTCCTCAGCTGAGCCAATTGCAAAATCTCACCCGGCTCCCAGCTTGGGCTCCCCCCAGCTCCGTTCACCTTACTTCTCCATGGAGCTGGAGGTGTCTCGGGGCTGTTCCCCTGTGTCGGCCTACCCCCACTGCCTATCTAGGCTGGTGTCTGTGGCCTGTTTTACCAGGTCGACTCACAGCCTCTCTGAAGCTGAGGTGGACAGGATGATGTGGAGATTTATTCATACTCAGATCCAGATGGGAGTCTTGCCTGCCCCCTCTCCCTCTGTGGCTGGGGGCATGCAGTCCGTCTTTTTGCCGATCACTCCTTCTCTGATCTGACCCTTGGCTTCAGAGTCTTTGGGTCCAAGGTCCCTCAGGGTCAGTGCCAATGATGACTGGTACCTCAACACTGACCATTGCCCTGAGCAGGTCAGCTCCAAGTGGCTCGGAGCCGCCCAGCTCTAGGAGCCGAAGCCTCGGTGCCAGATCCAGAGGGGTGGTGTCTGATCTGGGTTTTTTGGACCCAGTCCATCCACTCAGAGATGTGCTTCCAGAAGTCTCAGGGTTATTCCCTAGATGCTCAGGAATTGCCTTCCCACAGAGACAGTGGGGGATTTAACAGACGCCACCCTCGCAGCAGAGAGAGGGTCAGAGGAACCAAGGATCTTAGGATTCCTTCCCAGACAGGCCTACACAGCAGCCCTGAAGGATTGCCTAGCTGCTTGTCTCTGGAGGCAGTCGGGGGTCATCTCTCATTACACCCAACAGCCTGTGAGTCTATCACAGACGATCATTGGGTGTTGCATATCATATCCAGATGATAATCAATTCCCTTCACTCAAATGCCACTCCCTCCCAGACACCTCCTGGATGTTCCACCTGTGCAAAGGGAGGATGCAGCAGTGGAAATTTCCAAGCAGCTCGAAAAGCAAGTCATCCAGCCCTCCTCCCCAGATCAGTCTGGATTAGGCATCTATTCCAGGTTCTTTTTAGTGCCAAAGAAAATGGGTGACTTAAGACCAGTCCTTGATCTTTCAAACCTAAACCTGTCAGTTGCCAAGATGAAATTCCAGATGGTCACACTCCAATCTATCCTGCCCTTCCTGCAGGAGAGTGATTGGATGTGGTCAGACCACCAGGATACATACTATCACATCAAAATGGACAGACACTCTTGAGGTTCCTCTGCTTCTGGCTGTGAGCCAGTCATTACCAGTTCAGAGCGATACCCTTTGGTCTCACCGCAGTCCCCAGGGTGTTCAGCAAAGTGGTAGCAACTCACCTGTGGCTGTAGGGCTTCCAGGTCTTTCCCTACCTGGACGATTGGCTCCTTTCCACTCCCTTCAGGCATTGACTCTGCCAAGCCAGGGATTTCCTTCTCCAGACCACCCAGCAGTTGGGCATCACCATAAATCTCAACAAGTTCCCACTGAACCTGGTTCAAGTTTTGGATTTCATTGGAGCTCAGTTAGACACCATTCAGACCAAGGTTTTTCTGACTCCAGACAGACTTCAGTCCCTCAAACATCATGTCTTGTACATCCTTCAACCACAGTCTTCCTCAGCGGAATCTGTCTTATGGGCATTGGGGTCCATAGTGGCCATGATCACCCTCATTACCATGGCTCAGTTACACATGAGGGTGCTCCAGTGGGCTCTTGTGGTCCAGTGATCATTTCTAGATCTACTGTTGTCCCATCCTGTTTGTTTATCTTGAGTCTGCAGGGGTTCTCTTCTTTGGTGGATCCAATCCACGGACCTTCATTGGGTTCTTCCGTTTATTCTTCCTACCCCACTGACCATGGATGCCTCCCTTCTCAGGTGGGGGAGGGCATTGCTTGGGAAGGACAGTACAAGGCATATGGTCTTCCCTGGAGACCCAGTTGCTTATCAACATCATGGAGATAAGAGCAGTGCTATTGGCGTTGCAAGCTCTTCATGCCCATCTTCCCCCAAGGATGATTGTCATCTAGACAGACAACATGCCTGTAGTCTGGTACATCAAAAAACAGGGGCAAACCAGGTCTTACCCCCTTTGTTACCATAATATTGTGGGAGTGGGTGATCTCCACTGGCTATTTACTGGTGGCAACGCATATTCCAGGGAGGTCCAACATTCTAGCAGACAGGCTCAGCAGGTCTATCCTGATGCCTTACGAGTGGTGTCTGAATCCCTCAGTAGCGAAACAGATCTTTCTAAAGTGGGGTCAGCCTTGCTATGATCTCTTTGCCTCTCCTTCCAATGCAAAGTGTAGCAAGTTTCTCGCTCTGAATCCCCCACTGTGGGAGTCCCCCAGAGACACTATGGTTCATGCTTGATCTTCCCATCTTCTTTATGCTTATCCTACACTTCCCCTGATTCCAAAGTTCATTCAGAAAGCTCAACAGCTGGGGAGCTCAGTCATCCTCTTTGCCCCATTCTGGTTTTGCCAAGTATGGTACCCTGTTCTGTGGTCTCATGTAGTGTGTCCTCCCTGGACATTGGATTCAGTTCCGGATCTGATTTCACATCCCTTAGGGATTCCACACCCACATCTGGCCAGTCTGAAGCTTACCACTTGGCTGCTTCAGTTTCCATGATAGTTAGGACTCCCGGGCTATCTTCTCTGATTAAGAAGATATTGGTAGTGGTTCATAAATCTTTCATTAGTCACGTTTTTCGATTTGGGCATCTCAACGTGACTTGGATCCTTTTACTGCCCTAGTTCCTGCTATTTTAGATTTTCAGGCAGGTATTTTTTAACAGGGGGCAGCTCTTTTACGGTTAAAGTTCAGCTGTCAGCTGTATCTAACTTCCACGTAGGAGATAATTTGGCTTCCCTGGCTTCTTCTAAGCTTTGTAAAGCCTTTTTGAAAGGTACCTTCTTTCTTAGGTCCCCAGTCAAGGACCCAGCGTTGGCTTGGGACCTTACCTCGGTCCTCCAAGCCTTAGTTTCTTCTTCCTTTGAACCTGCAATTTCGGTGGATATGCAGTTCTTGTCTTGGAAGACAGCCTTCCTGACTGCCATTACGTCAGCCAAGAGTGTTGGAGCTTCAAGCTTTATCGGTTAAGCCTCCTTATATGATTTTCCATAAATACAGGGTGTCCTTATGCACTAATCCTTCTTTTCTTCCAAAAGTGGCTTTGGAATCAAACATTAATCAGCAAATTAATCTCCTTGCTTTCTTTCCAACTTTTCAGAATAAGGGAGAGTATAAATTGCACCTGCTGATGTTCATAGGCAATTACATTTTCATTTGCACAGAACAAAGTCTTTTCATAAATATGATCAAGTCTGATCAACTTTTTGTTTCCTACTCTAAGTCCTTTTTAGGGAAACCTGTATCAAAGGTCACCATTGCTCTTTGTATCTCTCAGTGCATAGTTCTGGTGTATTCAGCCAAAGGATTATCTCCGCCAGGTCAAGTCAAGGTGCATTCTACTAAGTCTATGGCTACTTCAGCTGCCTTTTGGTCCAGAGTTTCTTTGGATGACATTTGCTCTGTGGCTACCTGGGCATCTTCGCATACTTTCATCTCCCCTTACAAGTTGGATCTTCTATCCAGAAGCAAGGCATCCTTTGGCTCTGCCATGAACCAGAATATCCTTCCATGAGGGCCTCCCAGGTTCTTGGTAGCTGGGGACTCTGTCCCACAGGTTGAAGAGCAAATGAAAACAACAACTTCAGGTAAAGAAGTCATGTACTCACCATAACATTCCATCTGAATTGTTGCTTTTCATTTGACTTCAGTTGTCCCTCCCTCCTTCCCCCTGCTGTATGTGGACTGTGTGGTTGACTGGCCAGAAGAGACATAGCTATTACTTTGGCATGACTTGTTCTTTCCTATGGTGCTCTCTGGGTATTTTTGCCAAGGGGTAAGGCATTGAGTCAGGTTGGGATGTTATGGTTGCAGCAAACTTGATCTGAGGGGAGAAGGGAGACAGGGGAATCATGGGTAGGGGAGAAGCTTGGAGCTCTGATCCGATGCTGGAAAATGTGGCAGAGTCAGATCTGTCCAAGATATGTGTCCCATAGGTTGAAGACAAATGAAAAACAGCAACTCAGATGGAACGTTATGGTGAGTACATAACCTTTTTCTTTCTACTTATGTAGTACAGCAAACAAGATCTGAGGTATGTTAGGAGTTGTTGCATTATGGGTAAGGGAGGAGCTCAAGAGCTTTTTGGTGGCTATGAGCTTTAGTAATGGTCAGTCGGATCTGAACCCAGCAGTTGAGGAAGAATGAAGACAGACAACACAGATGGAATTTTATGGTAAGTACATAACTTTTTTTGTTTGGTAATTCACCTGTGGGATAATGAATGCTCAGGCCCCTAAAAAGATCCTGTTGGCCAGAATGCTGTCTGATATGCACTGGTTATGGCAACTGTATACAAATTTGGCTTTGCTCTGATATGCCATTATCCTGAGAATTTATTGGGAAGAAGCTAGAAGGTCTGGTGCTATTGAATGAGACAGGCATTTCATCAATCATAGAGTTATGCGGATGGCTAGTCAAATTAGGTTCCATTTAATTGGGCACACAGATCTTGTTCATGTAACTCTCTGATCTTCCATTACCTATCCATTATTTGTACATAAGTACTATGATAACCTCAATTATCTCAGGTACTACTGTGTCAGTTTGACATTATAGTAACATTAGGATAGGAATGTTACATGCTTTCCAACATATCAGATTTTGACACATTGTCTCCAGCAGTGGGAATGGTCCCACCTTTCTGCTGTTTCCCACTTACTTAATTTAGTTTTAAACACAGTCACAAATTACATGCCTGATTCATGAGTTCTGTCATGTATAAAATCCTTATTTCCAGTGGTCTTGCATTGCATGTCATTTAGCTTATTTGTCATTGTGTTATCTTTTTTTCTGTTTTACTTGAACTGTAATATTTTTACAGAAACCATACACTTTTTCCCTCGAAGGTCTCGACTTTAATGAGGAAATGTTTGTTGTGGAAGATGACCACAATTTTTTTTTTAGACATGCACACACCATCTGTCTTTGTTCTGTGAGCAAACTAATAGGTTTGATGCATACTATTTAGGGGTTGCGTATTGCAAAGTCCTTGGTGGAGCTTACAGTGATCTGGGTGAAATTAACGGCATAGCTGGCTCAGCTGAAAATGGGTTTATTTTCCTGGTTAGCAGCATTTATGCTAGTAAGTATTAAACTGCTGAGCATATAAATTCCTCAAAAGATTACATAGTGTGTGTGTGTGTGTGTGTGTGTGTGTGTGTGTGTGTGTGTGTGTGTGTGTGTGTGTGTTTGTCTTTGTAAGTGTGTATGAGGCATCAGAGAGTAGTTATGGTGTAAACAGGGGCTTAATTATATGAGTCATATTCTTTGAATATGACCCTTGGTTTCCTTTTTGCTTACTGTTGACAATGTCCATTATAGTTAAAATTAGTATTGTCTGTCCTGCATGTTGTTCTCAGGATGTAGGCTGAGCTAAATTATGTGAAGAACTGGAGCAGAATATTTTTAAAAAGTCACAAATTTTACTATTTGCATAGTCATTTGCATGCAGGTAACAGAAAAAAGGTTTCAGGAGGTTGGTCTAATGGTTAAGGTGTTTAGCTTACAGACACAAGGTGCAGGGTTTGATTCTCATGTTGGACAATTGGCTAGGCTTAAAATGGCCCACAAGGTTAGTTAGCCTAGTATTAACCTATAATTGTATTTTGAGATTGAAATGTAGCTGTTTTACAAAGACATGCTTAACATATTAATACCGATTGCATTTGTGGTCATAAGTAAAGGAATGGTAAATGAAAGAGCCAGGCATGTGAACATATGATTAGCCTCATATTGTTTTGTTTGCAAACTGACAATTTCAGTTGTGATTATAGTTGTCCAGTTATCTGATGTAAGCAGTTATGGTTTGTTGATGTAAGCAGTTATGCATTGTGATGTCATAGAATGTAGAATGTGCCTTAGCAACCAGCACCTTTATATTCCAGAACATGAAGAGTTGTTTTATCATTGATATTACTTATCCAGAAAAGAAAGTGCGTTTCAGTGAAAATTTCACTTCGTTTTGTATTTGCTACCAATTCTTTTTTAAGGTAAGGATAAAAATTACTAGCTGTTCTTAAGGGATTTTTTTATTTTAGAATTTATTTTTTCTCTAAGTAACATGAAGGATATATTTACAAGAACAGTTCTGAGTTATGTTGTGTATTGTTACTTCTAAAAATATATGAAATGATACAGATTTGTCCTGTATACTCTCTTTCGGCTTTTCCCGGTTAGGGGTCGCCACAGCGGAACTCCGGTCCGCTAATGATTGGCAGTAGAGTTTTACATGCTGGCTTGCCGGGCCTAACGCACAACCTTCACCGAAGGAACGCCCGTTCACGCATGTCGTCACACAGTAGACGCTTTAACTGAGAATAGAACGGGCAACGTCTAACTGTGAGGCAACAACGCTACCGCGGCACCACCACCGCACAACACAGATTTGTCCTGTATACCATTATTTAATCTGGACCATTATTTAATCTGGTTATCTATTTCTGATTGCTAATAACATTCTTTCATTGACCTTTAGTTAATTGCTTCAAGAAAAAACTTTTTTCTTACCTTCATGATTTCCAATAATACCACAGGTGATTTATGTGAGTCTTAGTGATGTAGACCTGGGCTGTGGTATTATATGGTTTTGCACGTGTGTGTGTGTGTGTGTGTGTGTGTGTGTGTGTGTGTGTGTGTGTGTGTGTGCGCGCAAGGGGGTATCCTTTAGATGTTCTAAAGGGAAACCTGAAGTTAGTGAATTTGTGATTTGTTATTTAGGAATACACATTGTCACTAGGATAATCAAGATCATGTTCCTGTAGCTCTCTAATCTTCCATCAACTTCCCATTGTTTGTGCACAAGTATTACGATAACCCTAGTATCCTCTGGTACTACTGTGTGAGTTTGACATCACAATAACAGGATGAGGATAGGAATGTTATATGCTTTCCAACATATCAGATTATGATACTCGATCATTGTCTGCAGCAGTGGGAATGTTCACACCCTCCTTCTGTTTTCCACTTAGTTTAGTTTTAAACACAGTCACAATTCACATAACTGACTTGACTTCTGTCACATACAAAATCCTGGCTTCCAGTGGTCTTGCACTGCATCTCATTTAGCTTATTTGTCATTGTGTTATCTTTTTTCTGTTTTACTTTAACTGTAACTTTTTTTTAAAGTCTCTAATTATATGAAGACATGTTTGTTATGGAAGACAACAACATGGTTTTTAAACAGAAACACCATCTGTCTATGGAGGAAAGAGAAGATTTGTTCTATGAGTAGACTAGTAGGCTTGACGTGTACCATTTAGGGGCTGAGTATTGTGATGACCTTGGAGGAGCTTAGAGTGAGCTGGGTGAAATTAGAGGCATCTGGATTAGTTGAAAATGGATTTATTTTACTCTTACACTCATAAGTGAATTCTCAGCACTTTCCTGGTTCGTAGGGTTTAAACTACTAAGTGCTGAACTGCTGATCTTACAAATTGCTCAAAAAAGTACACACAGTCTGTGAATTTGTGTGTGTATGTATGCATGCATACTAATATGCAGTGGCATCACATTTAAATTTAGTATTGTCGCTCCTGCATGTATGTTCTTATGATGTATGCTGAGCTAAATTGTGTAATGGATTGGAGCAGAATATTTAAGAGTCACAATTTTTTTTATTTGTATAGACATTTGCATGCAAGTAAATGAGAAAAAGGTTTGAGATTGAAATGTAACTGTTTTACAAAGGACATACTTTATTAACAACATAATATAGCATTAACTAATAACTAGGAGTGGTATATTGAAGATTAACCCACAGTTGGTGTGGTTTAAAATGAGGGAGAAGCCTGAGAGATTAAACAAAAACAACCATGAGTAAATCTTCAAAATATCACACCCAAGAGTTGGTTATTGCTTTTATACAATGACATTATTTAAGAAAGAAATTGCTTAATTTTCTTAAATGTCTTTGTATAACAGTACCATGGTGTCGGCCTGCTTTTGTTCTTATCCTGTTGCTTTCTTGATGTACTGTTTATGCATATGGGACTTGCGTTCCCATGCGTATGCAGTACATCAGTGCTTGGGATAGCAAGCCATGGAGAAAGGAAGATCTCAGTTGTTTTTTCTTAAATAAAGTTTTAAATCCAGACAATTGAGAGAGATGGAGCAGAATACAAGGAAAATCAGGTATGTTTCTTTAGCTTTGAGTAACGTACCAGATTTCCCTTGTATTTTTCCTGCCCTTCATACGTACCTCTCAACCTATTAGCCCAAGAAGACTGGAAAGCCTTAGCATATATTAATAGAAGAAAGTCCAAGCATCCAGCCTTTTTTCTTTTGGTATAGGCTCAATTTACAACAGGCATGCTGGTTGAGCTGACCAATTAGCATGCACATTTTTGAATGTTAATGACCTGTCATTCTATAATAACAATGGTTATATTTGTGGTCATGAGTGAAAAGTTGATAAATGAAATGGAAGGGCATATGGAAATATGATTAGCCTCGTTGTTTTGCTTGCTAACCGACTGGCAGACTTAGTTGTGACTATTGTGAGGTCTGATGTAAGCAGTTATGGTTTGTTGATGTAAGCAGTTATGCGTTGTGATGTCATAGAATGTAGAGTCACAGTTTGTTGATGTAAGCAGTCATGGTTTCTGATGTGATAGAATGTAGATGGGCCTTATTAATCAGTACCTTTATATTCCGTAACATGACGGGCTACTTTACTATTAATACTACTACTCCAGAAAAGCAACAGTGTCTTTTAGGCAAAGTTTAATTTTGGATTTGTTGCCAAACACTTTGCAAATTATTTCTCTTAAGGTAAGTATTAAAATTACTAACTGGTCTTAAAGGATTTTATTTTTAGTTTAGAAATTTCTTTTTGTCTAAGTGACATGGCAGATTTATTTGCAACAACAGTTTTGGAAGAGTATGATATGATGATAAGGAGAAGGCTGGACATCCTATGTATCCAGGAGACGGTAGGGAAGAGCAATGCAGCAAAGACACTTGGTTTGGGATTCAGAGTATACTATTCAGGAGGACAGACTAGAAATGGTGTGAGAAACTTTCTGAGGGGGATTCTTCAGAAGACAGTGAGGGAATTTGTGATAGACTCATGGTAATCAGACTCCAACCTAATGATAAGGCAGTATTCATAACGTAAGCCTATGCCGCATACAGAGTTATGATAGTGAGGAAAAGAGAGTATTCAGACAGCAGATGCAGCACATACTATATAAAGCAGGGCAATGGGAATTGTTGCTGATAAGCAGTGACCTGAATGCACATATTGAAACAGACGGAACAGGATATGAGGACTGCCTGAGTCTAAATGGGTGGGGCAACAGGAATAAAGAAGGACATGCCATTCTAGACTTCTGTCTTGCAAATGGCTGGTTAGCAGCCAACACAGGGTTCAGAAACAGAAACAGTTACAAGATCACATACAAGAGTGGCCAACATGCAACGTGGGTAGACTTCCTCATAGTAAGGAAAGGGTACTGGGGTAGAATTGGTGATTGCAAAGTCATCCCCGATGAAACAATCTGCACACAGCATAAGCCACTGGTTGCCACAATCAGCTGCAAGCAATGGTCAGAGAAGGCTTTAAGATCAACAGAGACCAGGTTGAGGACTTGGAAATTGACTAAAGTGAAAGCATAACAGTTCAATGAATTGCTCATGGATCCAGCACCTCAAGAAGAAAATAAAATAGTTGGTGTTTAAGAATGGTAACACCTCAAAAGAGCATGTGTGAGGACTACAGAGCAGATATGCGGCTGAGCCAAGTATGGAAATAAGGTACATGAGGAAAGCTGGTGGTGGGATGCAGAAGTCAAGGAAACCAACAAAAGAAAAAAGGAGTTTGGGAAAAAGTGCGATGTAGAAAAGATGGATCAGACTAAGAAGGAATACTGGTTAGCTAACAGAGGCTAAGAAAGGAGTCACAATAGTGAAGAACAAGGAATCAAAACCACTCTACCAACTTCTGCAAAGTGGCTCAGTAGATGGCACAAATAATCTAGATCAGTTTGCAAGGCAAAGACAGAAAGAAGACAAGTCAGACACACTTCATAAGGGATGCCAGCAACAGCCTGCCCACCAGTCCACAGGACATCAAAGGAAGATGGAAGGAGTTCTTCCAGCAGCATCTGAATGAAGAAAATCCCACAGAAGGTGTACTGCCCCAGACACCACTTATGATGAGAGAAGAAGGAGGAGCCCATCCTAGAAGATGAAAAAAGTGCACCAAGGAAAATGAAGTCAGGGAAAGCAGCAAGCTCAGACAAGCTCACAGCAGATATGATAAATATGTTCATTATGCATAACAGTATAGAGAGAAAGATGTATTCCAGTTGAATGGAGAATACTATACTAGTGCCAATGTTCAGAAAGGGGACATTCACAGCTATGGGAAATACAGAGGAATGAACTCCGTTCACACTGCATGACATTTCTGGAGAATGTGATTGGTAACCAGTTACAGGGTCGTAGAAAGTAAGAGGGAAATGAACAGTTTGTATTCAGATAAGGATGTAGCAAAACTGACCCAATGTTTGCACTGAGACAGGTGCTTCTGAAAAAGCTAGAGATGAGGAAATACTCCCACTGGGCATTCATAGACTAGGGGAAAGCATATGTCAGGGTCCCAAGAAAAATGATTTGGGCAGACCTGCAGTGGTTCAAAGTCCCAGAAATATTAGTAGAATTAGTGCAAGCTATGCACAAGGACTCAATGAATCAAGTACGAATGATGTTCAGTCTCACATTCAGCGCTGGGCCCACTGCTGTTCATACTGGTGATGGACTACATTAGCAAACAGGTTGGCGGGGATAGATCAATGAGGTTGCTGTATACAGATGATGTGGTATTACAGGCAGACTCTGAGCAAGCAGTTGAAAGGAGGACAGAGGAATGGATTGCAAAACTGAAGGCACATGGGATGAAACTGTGTACACATAAGACAGTTGTAATAGCAGCAAATGGGGAAATCAGAAGAAGCTGAGAATTGAGGAAGAAGGAAAAAATATTATAACAGGTTAACAGCTTCAGGTATCTGGGAGGGTTGGTTGAAGAGAAGGGTAGTCTGAAGGAGGAAGTCACAGCTAGAAACAGAGGCACTGAAGCCAACTGGCAGAGAGTAGCAGATGTAGTGTATAACAGAAGAATGCCAAAGAAGCAAAAAACATGACGTACAAAACAGTGAGCAAGCTAAAAGTGATGAAGATGAATTGTCTGAGTTTGGTGGTAGGATCCACACTGTTGGACAGATGAAATGAGGACATAAGAGCTGAAGCCAAAGTAGTTCCAAACTGCAGAAAAGGTCAAAGAGAACAGAATATGGTCATTCAGGCACATGTGCAGACAAGCAGAAGACAATGTAGTGAAGCAGATTTAGGACAGACAGGAAGAAAAGAAATGAGAACATCCAGCAAAGAGGTGGATGGATTGTGTGAGAGAAGGTCTTTGACAGTCAGACATGGGTGTCAAAGAAGGTAAGAGTGGCAATGAATAGAGTGAGAGAGAGAGAGACAGCAACAGCTGACATGACACCTCAACCCCATAAAGAAAATTGGTAAAAATAGGATGATGATGGTGATGATGATGATGATGATGATCCTGTGTATCAATAATCCAGGGGTGGCATTTGCTTGCTACTCCTATCCATGAGGGACATGGCTTGCAGATTTACAGTTCTCCAGCCATTCAGCCAAATTATATTTAAAAATACTGAGAGAACTACTTCTCTTTATATAGAGTGGAAGATGGCTCCACATAATATCTGCGCAGTGACTGAGACCTGGTTCAAGGCTCCAGAGAGCACTCCTGCACTACCAGGCTATAACTCATACCACACTTTTCATCCATGTAACCTGGACCAAAACACCAAAGGCGGAGGTGTGTCCATATTCATTAAGGATATCCACACTTCCAGGCTAGTTGCTCAGCATAATGCATCCGAGGTTATCCAAGTGCAGCTAACTCTGGACAAAACTGCAATCCAAATTGTAGCTTGCTACAGATCCCCCACCATGCCCCGGGATTCCCACTCCTCTTTTCTTGATGTACTGGAAAATATTAGGATTCAACCAAACCCCCTAATAATGGGCGACTTCAACTACCCCACCATTAACTGGGAAAACTACTCAACGCTTTCTGGAATTCATAAACTCCAATGCTCCAGATCAACTTATCCACACCCCCACCAGGGGCAACAATATCCTAGACCTAGTCATTACCAACATGAGTGACCGGTGTTCCACACCTAAAGTCAACTACTCGTTGGTCCGGTCCGACCCTAAGCTTATCACCCTTGATATCCACATCCCAACCCCACTCCCCATTAAGGAAACCACAGTAAAAAAATTTTCCAAAGCCAACTTCATGCTTCTTAAGACAGAAGTGGTGAACTTCATGACACCTGTGCAGATGGACAATACAGTTACAACTGCTGAATCCTACACAAATGCACTCTATAAGCACCTACACAAGTGCATGGATCATGCTATCCCAAACAGAACCAAGATGCTATCCTCCAAAAAAAGGAAGCCAATCTGGTGGTCCCCTGCCATAAACAAGCTGTACAATAGAAGGAAGAAACTGTTGCAAAAGAGAGTAAAATTCCATGAGTGGAGGAGCTCCCTGGTCAGCCTAAGTAAGAAGCTGAGATCCCTTATAAGATCCTCCAAAGCTAGCTACGAAAACAAAATCACCACTAAATCCAAGGACAACCACAAAACATTCTATAGCTATGTCAAGAATCTAGATGGAAACACACAGATGCTCTGAGTTACAGCACAAAGGCAGGAAAATTACAGAATCAATTGATATTGCCAACATCCTGGCAGATAGGTTCAGTGCTAACTTTACCCCCCTCTCACCCCCTAAAGGGCCCATATCTATACAAGAAGAATGCAGAGTCCCTGTAGTCACAACTACGCTGGTAAAAGCTGCACTCTCTAAAGCCAAAAACACAGCATCCTTGGGACCGGACAACATCCCAGGCTATGTTTTACATGAACTTCAGAATGAGCTGGCGCCCCACTTAAGCACCATGTTCAATAATAGCCTCACATCAGGCTTTGTGCCCACTGAATGGCACACAGCAACAGTTATCCCACTCCACAAAGGGGGAGCCACCACTGATCCCGGGAACTGTTGACCTATTAGGCTGACAAGCCTGGTCTGCAAGGCCATGGAACATATCATCATGGAACTCATAAACAAAGACATAGTTAACCTACAAACTCTGGATCCCACCCAGTTCAGGTTTGTGAAAGGCAGATCATGTCTCCTAAACCTTATCAACTTCTTTGAGGCAGTCACCAAAGCCGTGGATGAGGGTAAGGTTGTTCACACAGCCTATCTTGACCTCACCAAGGCTTTCGACACCATCCCCCATTCTGGAATTATAGCTAAACTCACTAAACTAGGTATAAATCCCTACGTCACAAGATGGGTTGCCAAATGGCTCACTGACAGAACCCACGCTGTAAAAGCTGCAGACTCCAAATCTGACCTCAAAGCAGTGATAAATGGAGTACCACAGGGTTCCGTCCTGGGACCTCTCCTGTTTGGTATCTACTTCTCTGAAGTACAGGCTAACACAGAAGGCCTTTGGCTAATGAAGTCCGCAGATGACTGCAAACTAAGAGCCATAGTCAAGTCCCCAAATAATGTGG